>NW_011343891.1:247311-254354 GCF_000735185.1 Notothenia coriiceps
TTTATACAAGTGTAAATTTGGTTCACAGTTACGTGAATATTGTATGTAAATGTATACACACAAGCTCAAATTTTTTTTATGCAAGTGCTTACATCAGGTTTTACATGCTCTCGCATTTTGCACCATATCTACCTTCATAGTTGTAGGCCCAAATAAATAAAATAAAATAAGAACTAATTCTCAGAAAAGATAATACATTCTTAAAATGTATAAACAAACAATAGTTTGATAAATATTGATTAGAGTGCACAAAATAAATAAAATAATTCAGAGAAGAAAAATATGTTATCTATCAAAACCCAGTTAGATTAACTTTCCATTGGATTGCACACTTTGTTTGTTTGTTTGGATATGTAGCAAATTAACATTTTAAATAGCACTTAATGACTGACTGAATGGAAATGACAATAAATGAAAATGTAAAACGAAAAAAGCGATCATGAAAATGTTTCCATAAAATGATTTTCGACCACTTTGTTGTTCAGATATATCACACATTTGTAACGAAATGATACATGAATTGAAACAAAACACAGTATAAACTGAGGAGTGACTCTCGTGAGGTTCATGTATTTTCTTCACTCCGCTGGGAAACTGCTCTCATGTCAAGAAGCATCAGTGCATGCGCTGCATCGTCCAATCAGTGAGCGGTACACAGTAAGGGGGCGGGGCGAGTGTCTGAGAATTTCATCGAAGGATGGTCCGGTGGTTCCTCGATTATAGCTCCTCAATTATCGCTCCTCTGGCAAAAATAATGCCATTGGGACGCTACTCCAGATGGCACAGACAAATCAACTTCCGGGGAGACCGAGGAGCGAGGAAATGAAAAATAAGAGAAGGGAGAAAGGGCCCTCCTGTGTATTTTCAAATCCTAGCGCACTCGAGCTGGTTTCTCAAATTACCTACCCCACCTTTTAATGTTTGCATTTGTTTTTAAATCAGAGACAAAGCTAGTTTAAAATATTTAAATGGCGGTATACTTTTTAAACCAATTTAATTGTTTAAAGTATTTACAGGTAATTATTTAATGCTCAACAGATCATTTTTATAATAACTTGTATTGTCTTTGTAACTGCAGGTGCACGATATCTTCTCTAAAGGTGGAGACGTCAAGCGCATCATCATTGGTCTGGATAAAGTGAAAAAGACAGCCTGTGGATTCTGCTTTGTAGAGTATCCTTTTATATGAAAAAGACTTTATTTAACCTCCAGCAAACACTCATATCTGTCAACAATCTGCTGACGTTTAACTAACATTTTACCACTATAGTGATAAGTGATCGTGTTTTCTAAGTGTATTAGCCTGCAACAGACCATAACTCCTGCTCTACCAGATACTACACTCGGACAGGAGCAGAAAACGCCATGCGCTTCATTAACGGCACACGGCTGGACGACCGTATCATCAGAACAGACTGGGACGCCGGCTTCAAGGAGGGACGGCAGTACGGCCGCGGCAAGTCTGGAGGACAGGTGAGGAGGATTCAGACACTTAAGATAGATACAGTTCAGAGAGATGCACCGAATGGTTTACTGGCTTAAAATAAATGGTCTACATATCAGCAAACCAAACATTTGT
Organism: Notothenia coriiceps; assembly: GCF_000735185.1. Lineage (NCBI taxonomy): Eukaryota > Metazoa > Chordata > Actinopteri > Perciformes > Nototheniidae > Notothenia > Notothenia coriiceps. The sequence continues at coordinate 248,891 of NW_011343891.1, forward strand.
GTGTACAAAATCTGTGTATAACAAATTCTGAAATGTCTCACTAAAGAATACAATAGAATATACAGTTGGGCAGTGCTTCCTAAATGGTGAATATATGTTAGGTATATGTGGAGTGGTGAAAATCATTGCTGCCCTCCCCTGGGTGATGTTCTGGATCTCCTGCCTTTTCATTTGTGTCCTTCATATTGAAAAGTTTTGGAAAACAATATAAAACACAGCATGCTATGGTATTTAAATTATGGCATTTACGGAGAAAAAAATCAACACACTACATTATGACATTTGAAAACACCAGTATGATATTTAGAAAGTGAACTCTTGTCCAAAAATAAATTATGCATGCCTCACCGTGGCCTTTGTAGAGACAGCATTAATATAGCATGGCATTAGAAATATGAAAGATATTATGCTATTAACTAATGCATAATCATTTCAAATGGGTTGTATTGCTGCACAATAAGCTTTCTGGCCGAGTGTTAATGAAGAAGCATAAATATTGTACTAAGAACTGGTTTATTGGGGGTGAAAAATAGAGGCAATTGCCCTTAATTATATAAATGATTTGGACCCCCAGCATTAAAATAATGAATAATGTGTATTTACTGCAACCCTCTGATTGTGTTTCTCCTGTAGGTGAGAGATGAGTACAGGCAGGACTATGACCCGGCCAGAGGCGGCTACGGTAAGCTGGCTTCGCAACATCGAGGCGCGGAGGTTCAGAATAGTTTTTAACTGAACCCCACTGCAGGTGTCCCCCTCTCAGTTCTGGACCAGAACCACATCATGCTACCACAGACAGTTAGTCGCTGTGTAACCATTACAGCTCTACAGCTGGTCTGCACGGACCACTGGAGCCCGGAGAATAGCAGCTTTTATTTATTTTTTCTCTGTCTTTCATACCGGCTAACAGTTTACAAGTTATCGCAAGCCAAACTCCAAACTCACTGTGTTTTTGTTTGTGCATAGACATACCCGCAACTCCCTTTCAGGCTGGGAGAGGCTCTGATGATATGTGGTGACTGAGTTGGTGATGTGTCAAATAACAAGACTGTTGAAGGATGTTGTTTGAATTTTTGAATTTGTTGTGTCTCAACGTTGGGTTAAAGGTAATCCTCTAAATGAATAGAAAGGATGCATTCTGTTATCTTAACTAGTTTCCACAAATGAAACTTGGTGTCCCAAATTGGGTATACTTTTTTTAAATAAAGATTTTCATTTTTGATGAGTCATGTTTTCTTGTCCTTGTCACCATATATGAGATTTTAAATAACCGTAGTGACGCGTCCTAAAATCTGTAAGTAAGTTAGCATTTTTACCACTTCCGCTTCCTTCGATAAAAAGCAATGCAATTTTGGAAAATAGCTTGAAATAAGGTCTGTGGTTGACACAAATTGAAGAGACAGATCACGTTTTTTTCTACGCCATTAAATACATCAGCAGTGACCCCACTGGTGATTTTTGAAGAGTTTACGTGTCTGAAAAACGATGGTTGTTAACAAGTGGCTGAATAGGACTACAGAAGTTGTCGAGGCCGTTTTACGTCATTATACCGAACACTCCCGCTAAGTTTGTTTGCCCTGTTCTGCTTGAAAGCAAGTACCTGCGCTCTTGCAAACTGCTAAAACAAAAGCTTCAACTTGTACAATTTTGAATCTGTATTTTTTTTATTTATTTCTTTATGATTTATTTATGAGATTTTGAGCACAACAGACATACAATACACCATCCTACATGGAGTGAGATGATACCACAGTTGAATACTGTGGAACAAGTTATCAACAAAGAGAACAGTTTACCCCCAAATAATTTACATATGCATTCCAAATCATACATGCTTATATACATGTATACATTGTAAACAAAGATACAAACAGTATAATAACAACTAACAGCACAGACAGAAAAAGTAAAATAAATAATAACACCTGCTCAGTACTACAAGCTGAAGCTTATTGGGGGGGAAGGCATAACCAGAGTTGTCTAGATGTCACATCACCTATTGGTCTGAATCTACTAGAAGGGTTCTATATTAATAAATTTCTATCAGAAACAGAGAGTATTTAATCCTTCAGCCAGCCTCATAAAATGAAGGGCCATCCTTTAATCCGTGAAATAGCAAGGGCCTTTACACACACAGAATGGCACGGTCTTGCTAACGATGTGAGAGGCAACAAGTTCAGACAAAATAGGACGCAGTGAGAGCCAGTGGGTAGGACACCAACAGAGGCGCCATAGATGTGATGGCTGAGAGGGAGTCAAAAAAAACCCGAAAGGAGCAAGGTGGGCAATACAAGAACATATCTCTTCTTGCATTTGTCCACAGTTTGGGTCAATGTCAGGTAGATTACTCTACTTTTGGACCAGTGAATCTGTGACCCTTCCCACCATCCCAGCGATGACCCACCTCAGAGCACCCCAAGGTCTATCCTTCACCTAGCACTCCTCAGATCACCCAATCAGAGGTTGTTGCTAGTATTATACTAGGAATTGAACCTTTCTTAGGTTAAACAAGTAATTGTATCAACAGAGAGGAGCAGGGAAAGCCCGGAAAATGATATGCGACCACTATCAAATATTAACCAGCAATTGAAAGCTGAGTTAGCTGGTCGAAGGAAGCAAATATGCCACTGATGTAAAGCTGTATTATTGAAACCAACCCTAGGAGAACACATTAAACCAGATCAAAAAGCCCTGTCAAATGAACTGATGGAGTGAACAGAGGGTTAGAATGTACTGGGGCAGAAAGTGTTATCTGTAGCCCAAAAGTGCCGCCTGAACGGATTCCAGATTTTAGGCAGCCTTTTCAACTACAACACTCTCCTGGAGTGTGAAAGTACAACTTGCTGGTGAGAGAGAGGCCCTTCAGGACAACAGAGAAGAGGGACTACATGAGGCTTCTTCAACTCAACCATGATGGCTGGCTGGCATTAGCAACAAAAAATGATTCTATATGTTTGCAGCCCAATAGTAAAGCAAGAAGTTGGGTAGAGCAAGGCCACCCAACTGTTTAGGCTTTTGGTAACGTCTTTTTTTGATTTCTAAGGGTGCTTTTGTTCCAAATAAGATTGTGAGATTACGCTATCAAGGAGTGGAAAAGTGTTGGGGAGGAAACAAGGTATACACTGGAAAGATATAAGAAACTTGGGCACACATTCATTTTAATAAATTTATTACGACCAGCGAGAGACAGAGCAAGATGACCAACCGATGGATGTCTGGGACAGCCTAGCTAGAGAGGGGAAAAGTTACGTCAATAGTTTCGAATAGTTTTCGTTAAACATACACCCCAATATTAAAGTGCTCCAGCGATGTTCTGAATGGATAACCGAGGGGGGATGGGCCAAGGCTGCTGCATTTATTGTCACAAGTTCGCTTTTATGCGATCAATTTATAACTGAGAATTTGCCCAAATTCTTTCACACGGTCAGTACAATAGGGTAGATTGTCTGGGCTAGAAAGAAAGACCAGGAGTTCATCCGGCGTACCAGAGATAGTTTATGTTATAATGCCACCATCTTGAGTGCACCCAACATCGACTGGCCCTAAGAGCTACTGCTAGAGGTTCAATCAAATTTGGACAAAAGTAAATGAGAGAGTGGACACCCTGTCGGGTACCACGGTGAGGAGAAATAGTCAGAGTCCATTATATTAGCAAACACAACCAAGGGGGATGTATACAAAACTTAATCCAAGAATAAGTGTATTGCCCAAAAGCCAAAAAATTTCAGTGATGTAAAACAGGTAAGGCCACTCAACAACAAACTCATGCCTTTCAGCATCCCATGGGAGATGGACACTCGCGCAGAGGTGGTTGGTGAAATCAGAATCAAACTCGTCTGACATTGTGAAGAGAAATGTCTGTCTTTTATAAACCCTGTTTGGGCTGGCAGAGTGATAGTTGGCAGGACACACGCCAGGCCGCCAGCAACATTTTAGCCAGTAATTGAACTCAGCACAAAGCAGAGAGATAGTGCGAATAATTACTACAAGACCCAGTTGTCTTGTAGTAATTATCGCCCTATCTCTCTGCTTTGTGCTGATGTTCAAAAACTGGCTAAATGTTGGTAGGCGGCTGGAAGGTAGTCCCTGCCAACATCATCTCTGACAGACCAAAGGGTTATAAAGAACAACATTCTTCAATGTCAGACGACTGTTCGATATTCTGTATTCACCAACCCACCTCTGACGACCCTGGAGCTGGTCATCAATGATGCTGAAAAGGCAGTTGATCGTGTGGAGATGGCCTAACCTGTTTTACAACTGAAATGTTTTGGCTTTGGCAATACAATTATATCTTGGATTAAGCTTTGTAAGTAATCCACCCTTGCATGTGTTGTTTGCACAAATAATGACTACTGTATATTTCCCCTCAACCAGTGGTACCCGACAGGAGCTGTCGCACCTCTCCATTACTTTTTGCCAAATTTATTGAACCTCTAGCAGTAGCTCTTAGGGCCAGCAGATGTGGGCATCTCAAGAGGTGGCCATATATACATAACTATCTCATGACGCGATGACTCCTGGTCTTTCTTTCTAGCCCAGACAAATCTATCCCCATATTGTACTGACCGTGTTGAAAAGAATTTGGGCAAATCTCAGGTTATAAATTGATCTGCATAAAAGCGAACTTGATGACAATTAATGCAGCAGCCTAGCCATCCCCTCCGAGTTACATTCAGAAAATCGCTGGAGCACTTAAATATCGGGGTGTATGGTTTAACGAAAACATTCAGAACCTAATTTGAACGTAACTTTTCCCCTCATCTAGCTAGGCTGTCCCAAGACATCCATCGTTGGTCACCTGCCTCTGTCTCTCGCTGTCGTATAAGATTGTATTAAAATGAATGCTGCCCAAGTACTTATATCTTTCCGTGTATAACCTAATTTTCCTCCCCCAAAACACTTTTTCCACTCCTGATAGCGTATCTCACAATTTAATTTGGAACAAAAGCACAACATTAGAATCAAAAAAAGACATTTTACAAAGGCCTAACAGTTGCGGTGGCCTTGCTCCTACCCAACTTCTTTGCTTTACTATTGGGCCTGCAAACATTAGAACATATGTACTTAATGCCAGCCAGCCATCATGGCTGCAGTGTTGAGAAGCCTCATAGTCCCTCTTCTCTGTGTCCCTTGAAGGGCCTCCCACCAAACAGTGGTCACCAACTTTCACACCCAGGATGTTGTAGTGAAAAGCTGCCCTTAAATCTGGAATCAGTTCAGGCCCCGGCACTTTGGAGCTCAGTAACACCTGTCTCTGCCCCAGTACATTCGTAACCCTCTGTTCAACTCCCATCAGTCATTGACAGGCTTTTTTTAGATCTGGAAAGACCTAGGAATGTTTCAATAAAACACTATTCATCAGTGGCATTTTGCTTCCTTCGACCAGCTTAACTCAAGCTTTCATTGCATCCGCCACCTCATTTCTTTAGATTTTATGCAAGTCCCGCAAAATTTTGTTCGC
>NW_011343891.1:254372-259889 GCF_000735185.1 Notothenia coriiceps
ACACGTCTAGTTGAGTTTTTACCAAAAAGTTCTATTTTGGTTTCATCTGACCATATGACATTCTCCCAATCCTCTTCTGGATCATCTAAATGCTCTCTAGCAAACTTCAGACGGGCCTGGACATGTACTGGCTTAAGCAGGGGGACACGTCTGGCACTGCAGGATTTGAGTCCCTGACGGCGTAGTGTGTTACTGATGTTAGCCTTTGTTACTTTGGTCCCAGCTCTCTGCAGGTCATTGACTAGGTCCCCCCGTGTGGTTCTGGGATTTTTGCTCACCGTTCTTGTGATCATTTTGACCCCACGGGGTGAGATCTTGCGTGGAGCCCCAGATCAAGGGAGATTATCAGTGGTCTTGTATGTCTTCCATTTTCTAATAATTGCTCCCACAGTTGATTTCTTCACACCAAGCTGCTTACCTATTGCAGATTCAGTCTTCCCAGCCTGGTGCAGGTCTACAATTTTTGTGTCCTTTGACAGCTCTTTGGTCTTGGACATAGTGGAGTTTGGAGTGTGACTGTTTGAGGTTGTGGACAGGTGTCTTTTATACTGATAACGAGTTCAAACAGGTGCCATTAATACAGTTAACAAGTGGAGGACAGAGGAGGCTCTTAAAGAAGAAGTTACAGGTCTGTGAGAGCCAGAAATCTTGTTTGTTTGTAGGTGACCAAATACTTATTTTCCACCATAATTTGCAAATAAATTCTTTAAAAATCAGACATTGATTTTCTGGATTTTTTTTTCTCATTTTGTCTCTCATAGTTGAGGTATACCTAGGATAAAAATTACAGGCCTCTCATATTTTTAAGTGGGAGAACATGCACAATTGGTGGCTGACTAAATACTTTTTTGCCCCACTGTATATATTGGCTTTTTCGATCAAATGTTTCTACATAATTTAACTCAATAAAGGGACCCTTAAAACCCTCTTCAAACTACACCACTTTGAGATTTTCAAAGCGTTTCAGCTTTTTTTAAATCTTATGAAAACAACTTTTGAACCAGCTTCCAATCCCAAAAGGCTTTAATCTTCATACATAATATTAGGAAATAAACTTGTAAACTGTCTGCGGTCACACCCATGTAACTATTGATGCAAACAGACTCCCAAAGAGTGATGAAAAAGTTGACAAACTCCAACCAACTCCATTGAACTCAAAACTAGACATTTCTTGAGAGAAGCAGAAAATCCTGCTTTCTAAGCCGCTCGCTAGCTCATATTTCTTACACCACAAACCTGAACTTGTCTCTAGATCAAGCCGTTTGACTGCATTTTTTTAAATAATATTTTCACTGTAGGTGTCACAGTTCTGACTGGAAAGAGTCTTATCAAAATGTAACCCCTTCAACACCTGTGCTTTTTTGCACCTTTTGGATTACATTTCAAATTTGAAGGTTTTACCATTTTCTTTCAGGTTCCAGGAGCTGCTGCAGCATTACGTGGAGATTATCTGACCTCTGATGAAGAACTTCATGGAAAATCTGGGAGTAGAGTTAGCAACCCCCTGGCAGAGCCACTGTCCTTGTTTCACTGGCTTTGCCAAATGTGCTCTGATTTATTGGTCTGAAGTTATTACAAGATGTGATGTATGTCCGTGCTTAACAAACTATGAGCAGTGAGCAGCTAAACACAGTATTTGGCTGCAGGTTGGAAATAAAGACATGCCCTGCAGTTTCAGTTCATCTGTGTTTCTAATTGTCTCTGATTTATAAGTGTGATCATTTGTACATTCTTTTCATAGAACAATTTTGGTTGTTGTTGAATAAGTCAGGAAAGGATGGTTTAGTATACATGTTTTTTACTTTTTAAGTATTTGATAAATGACAATAAAATTAAATTGAAGGGGAACTTTGCAGTCTGATGTGGTTTTGTTGAACAATATTTTTTGTTAGACACAGATAAAATCTATAGGGAAAAGTATGTGGTTATATTTATCTACTTCAAATGTATAAAATGTATTTAAAAATGTTCTTTAAATATCCAAAAGAAAACACAAAAAGCAGTCTTTCAGTTACCAGTGACACAGATGGCAGCAGCCAATAGAAAAGCACCACATCACACAGTTCAACTGCCAGCTTCCATCATGTCATGTGACCCGGGCACTTCTCTCTCTGTAGCCTTGCCATGAGTTTGGAGAGTGAGGATGGAGGATTAGACATTTGGTGTATCATATAATGTAAGGGGTGCCAATTTTGGATTGAGCTACAACTACTTTAATTTGGGAAATGTTAGACCATATTTAGATCTCAAAATTCTCGTGGTTCCAGTAAATTGTGATTTTGGATTGCTATGTGAAATGTATTACAGAATGAGCGACGTCTATAAGCCCTTCATATTTTTGTAGGCTTTTTGATTTACATCAAACAAAATACCATGTTTTTATTTCCCCCCCCAGAAACACAATAATGATAGTGAGCCCCACTCCGAAGCAGGAGGGGCGGTAATGCAGCTCGCACGCAGGTTGCTATGAAGAAAGTACGGACAGTAGTTTGGACGGACAAGTAAACCGGAAGTTATCTCAGCGTTGCCGAAAACCTGCGGACTCGCTCCGGCTGGCTCTCTGCGATTTGTTCAACATGTCTGCTAAATTAAACGCGTTGCATAGCGACTCTTACGTTGATATCAGTCAATACAGAGACCAACATTTTAAGGTGAGCTTCAAATTAGTTTAAAAGACTGGAATCATTTATTGTAATGTCAAAGCGACGGTTTATCATGTTAGCTTATAGTTAGCAACAGTTAGCTAACAACAGAGAGGGCAGCTCACGCTTTGTATGGAGGCGTTTATTGCTTTGTAACCTTAGGTTTAACTAATTCAAGATATGATAATGCATTAACTTCTTGACCCACATTTTATTACCATGTTTTTTTTGCATTCTACCGCAAGCGTCTCCATTGCAGTAGCTTAACGTTTAATTGAGTTTGTATTTAAACAAAGCCCCTCACTGGAGTTCTCAGACGTTAATCGGAGTTGATTTGAAATCAAGAAATACCTGACGTCAATCCACTGAGGTGCTTTAGATATGGAATAATGATGTACACATTAAATTAACGGTGCTGCTTGTGTTTTTAGGGTAACCGCTATGAACAGGAGAAGCTGCTGAAGCAAAGCCACACTTTGTATGTTGGGAATCTCTCCTTCTACTCTACCGAGGACCAGGTAGGAAACACAAAAAATAAGTATATTTGTGTGCACAAACAAGTATTTAAATCAATAATTCTCACTGTTCTGTTTTTTAGAATCAAATACCGCATAATCATCATGTTCTTTTATGTTAATAAGCTGATACATTAGGCTCCGTTCAAATAAATAATTTTTTTCTGTATAAACTGGGGTTGTTATGGCATATGACTTGTTGTAGTATGTCCCCTAAGCCGTTTGATTACAGTTGTTAGTGATCAGTAATCATTTGGATTTGAATGTGATTAAAGGTGGGGTAGGTACGTTTGAGAAACCGGCTCGAGATACACTTTTTGTTATATTCCATGGAATGATCTTAACATCCAGATAGCAATGAATATCTTAAGTGCTTTGAAAAAAAATCCATAACAAAAATGTCATCTGTGGAAGCCGTAGCACTGTAAAAAGCACGACCAATCATTTTAGCCTGGCTGGCTAAAATAACTGGATGGCCTACCTGCCTGTCAGCCTTCCATCTGTGCACAAACTTATCTCGTGCTCTCATTGGTCATGTGCACGTTTGTGTGTGTTGGTCTTCAAAGCGGATTTAATCCTCAATCACAATAATAATATTCAAAGTAATACTGGGCAAGTAATGGGAAAATGTACCGTCGATTGACGCGCCACCATGTCAGCGGACTGGTAACACGAACCGTTAGCCTCGCAGTCATCCGGTTCGACCTGACTGTGACTGTGTGACTGACCCGAGCCTCGTCGTTCTGATAGCTCCTCTCCTTCGCTCTAACCCCTAACCCCCCCCACATCTACAGGTGAAAATTACTTTTGCGACACATTTATCGCAAGAAGTGTAGAAAAAGTCAAGACCGCAGATTCGTCGATTTATACTGCCACAGAGCAGATTCGTCAAGTTGTAATGACTGATTTGAGAGGTTGTAATAACCAAGTTGCAGTTGTAATGGAAAATATATTTGAAAAATATGTATTTTTCTGCAAGTGAACATTTCATCACTAGTTCAATTTTTTTCTACAAGCTACACAATTTTTTTTTCTTCTTCTGTGACTTCAAATTTGGTTCACAGTTACGTGGATATTTTATACAAGTGTAAATTTGGTTCACAGTTACGTGGATATTTTTATACAAGTGTAAATTTGGTTCACAGTTACGTGAATATTGTATGTAAATGTATACACACAAGCTCAAATTTTTTTATGCAAGTGCTTACATCAGGTTTTACATGCTCTCGCATTTTGCACCATATCTACCTTCATAGTTGTAGGCCCAAATAAATAAAATAAAATAAGAACTAATTCTCAGAAAAGTATGAAGGTAGATATGGTGCAAAATGCGAGAGCATGTAAAACCTGATGTANTCGTCATCTCACGCCTAGACTACTGCAACTCCCTCCTGGCTGGTCTACCTGCATGTGCCATCCGACCTCTGCAGCTCATCCAGAATGCAGCTGGCTCGTCTGGTCTTCAACCTTCCTAAATTCTCCCAAACCACGCCGCTCCTCCGCTCCCTTCACTGGCTTCCGGTAACTGCTAGAATCCACTTCAAGACACTGGTACTTGCGTACCATGCTGCGAATGGATCTGGCCCTTCCTACATCCAGGACATGGTTAAACCGTACACCCCAGCACGTGCACTCCGCTCTGCATCGGCCAAACAGCTCGCTGCACCCGCACTGCGAGGGGGACCCAAGTTCCCACCAGCAAAAACTCGTGGGTTTGCTATCCTGGCTCCAAACTGGTGGAATGAGCTCCCCATTGAAATCAGGACAGCAGATAGCTTGCACATCTTCCGGCGCAGACTGAAACTCATCTCTTTCGACTCCACTTCGAGCGATAGAATTACTAACAAGCACTTATATAATAATAAGGCTGGCTTATCTAAAGCCAGTTGAGTAGCACTTGAAATGTTTGGCTCTATGAAACCTGATGTACTTATATGATTCTGTTTTCTTCAAGGTTGTATCTTCCTGGTCGAATGCACATATTGTAAGTCGCTTTGGATAAAAGCGTCAGCTAAATGCAATGTAATGTAATGTAATGTAATCGTAAAGATGGAGTGATATTAAGTTGCATTTTGTTTAATTTAAGATATTGTAATTTATTTACTTAAGTCCATACTACTCAAAAATGTCCATGCAAATTGTTACCTTAATTTGTTTGAGTATTAGAAACTCATTTCTTTGAGTCAAAAATAATATACACATTTAAGTTCCATGTTTTAACAGTTTATTTTAAAATGTTCTTTACACAGTGACCTTTTTATAACAAATGTTCTCCAGGATGAATGCAGATTGCTCCAACTCAACATGCGGTCTAGCAAAGTCCGGGCATATATGAAGGTAGATATGGTGCAAAATGCGAG
>NW_011343891.1:259934-275151 GCF_000735185.1 Notothenia coriiceps
CGTACCCAACTGCACGCCTGTCAACGAGACAATAATACCCACGGTGATGGACACGTTAGGCTCGTGTTGTGTTCAAGGACCGCTGACTTGGGCAGGAAAAACAGGCACTTCGCGTTTGTTTAGAGTTTTTTTATGCGGTCTAGCGACTTTGTTAATTTTTTTCTTTTGCGTGGTGTTTATAAATTACCGTCAGAGGGCGTAACAACAATATGGCAATCGCGGGCCGTAGTAGGCAGAGGCCCGCGGAGGATTCCCACCCTGCGCTAGACGACAGCTATGATGGTTATCAACGTATTTCTAACTCCATTGGTATTTCTCAATAACATAGGCCCTACTGTTAAATGTTGTATATTTGCAAAAAATTTGCAAAGGATCATAAACATGTTCTATTGCCATCATGCTATGAACACTTCCCATGTATTAAAAACACATTGATTAGACAAAGGAGAGATACAATGTCCTAAGTGCAGAGGAAATTGCAAATTTAGGGCCTATGTTTCTATTTTGCCATCCACCAATTTCAAACATTATATAATACACGATCATCACTCATACAGTAATTATCAAATCATATAACTCTGCACAGATAGGATATAAATATATTCAGGATAGAGAAAACTGAGAATTTATTCAATCACAAGTAATCATCATGAATCATGGGAATGGTAATTCAGAGCCGCTCACAATTAACAACTTGGGAGCCGGCAAAAAGTTCAGTGGTTGCGGACACACCCTCCGCTATTATCTACTCGCCAACGCCAAATAGGCTTTCGTGATTGACATGTCGATGATCATCCTTGCTGACGTCCGACAGCAATATTAGCAGCGGTCGCGTCCTACACACCGTGTTCATCAGAACACATGTAAGTAAGAGAGCTGCTGAGTATTCCTGTGGCAATTCAGCAGCAGCAGCTGCCGGCTCTTATCCCTCAGAACCTGGTCTAGCAGCGGAAGTGGAGCTATCAGAATACTAACTCAATGCCTTTCAAAATCTGGCTCAAACTTTCAGACCACTTTTTATTGTTATATTCCCTGACAATTCCTGCCATTCAGCTTAACCCAACAATCTACTCTAAATCACAAATCCTAATCACGTGTAGCAGGTTTTGAAATGAAAACAAGATGGCAGAAGAGGAAGTGGGAGTTTCTTTGGAAGATACAAAGGGACAAAGAGAATGGCTGGGCACAGTGAAACCACCGCCACTTGCATCTTTTGATGTTATGTGCTCAAGGTTCTCAATGGTCGAGTTCGCAGACGCACAGATACCTTTCTAACATGAAATGAACCACAACATCTATTTGAAAAAGGGGAATCCAACCAACTGTGAGACTCGGCTGCTGAGATAACTGCCATGGCACATGAAACAATTTGGTGGTGTGTATGGCGTCAACCAAATCAGACATATATGATATCATTTACATACGCTACAGGAAGAAAAAATACCAAATATGACTACCAAGAATAGTGTATGATGCTGATGTACCTATCTCGCTAAGAGATATCTGTTGTAATTTAGGCGACTAAATAGCAATAAAGATTCTACTCCACATTAAAGAGTCAGATTTGGTGAGATCCTATATGTATAACCGCAGTGAAGAACAGGAGATTTATGATACGTCTAAGAAAGTAAGAGTCATGATATCAAAGGGCATTCGAGGAGAAGCATAAGACTGAGCATGACAACGATAAAAAGAAGAGATAATTCTGATCACTAAAGGAGCTTTCTCAAATACTAACAAACTTGAATACCAGAATTGCCAGCTAAGATGTCGATAAGTCGCATCTACGAACTTCCTATCTCCTCGAGACTTGTGCCGCCCACCAGGAGATGCGACGGAGACTGAGGAGGGAACCGAGGAGAGAGGAGTGCGAAGCAGCAGGCGGTTAGAGAATGAGAACTCCTCTCCTCTGAAGCGGTTCATTTTAAAGAGACGTCATTAATGATACAGGAGGCACAGCAGCCCTGCTGATGGACAGACTGTGTTCATGACGAACTTGTATACCCCTTTACCTTTAAATGTCATTGACAGTTGCAGTATAATGAGACCAATAACAGGGGCTACAGATGCGGACATATAACACACACAACATATATTATATATGAATACTACAATTTCAGAATCAACCACAATAGAGAGCCACTCTCATAATTAACCGTAACACAATCAGAGACTGGATATATCCCCCCCCCTCTCTCCTCTCTCTCCTGGTCGCTCAAATGGGGAATTTAAATGAGGGCCCAAAAGTTGTACAAGTATTAAAAGTAAGCATAGGACACCAAACCAACTGAGACCTGTCCTGTCCGCCGCATCTACGCCACTGTACATACCACACGCTACACACTGTATCACACACACCTACAGTTCCTAAAGCATAATCAGTGCTGCAGGCGTTGTGTATTTTATTATGTGAACACTAATGGTCTTAGAAAATATCAGACTCTTTGTTGTAGATATCTACTAAACTACAGCTACAAATACAGAAAGGTTAAGTAGCGCCTGTTATACTGAGGATATCTATATTTTACACACTTGCTCTGCTTTCTGCACGGACTCTACAAGCTGTTCCCTCACTGTAAAGCATTGCCGCGCTGCGATGAAAGCAGTTACTTAAATAATATCCAAGGGATGCATGCAGAGCTGTCATTGCGCTGAGATACAGTGGTAGCATTGAATTTCAGACTCCAAGTTTACAGCTTCCTGCCTACGACCTGCCTAAAACCAGTATAGAGGAATGCTTAACCCTTCCACTATTTTCTCAAGAGGGCGCTTTTTCCCAGATGCTTCCAATTTCAGGTTTTAACCAGCGAGATGGGCGTTCATTCACAAATACCAGAAAGACATAGTTTCATGGACTTTCAGTTTGTTTTTGAAGAGCATTTGAACATATCAATATTTAGATCAACTTAAAGTATATTCATAATCTTGTAATACCAATTCAATAATATTAGTAAGTCTTTATATATAAATAATCATAAATAATATATGTATAATGTTGTACATTACATCTTCTTTTATTTGTTATTGGCATCATTACTTTTACCTTTATAACGTTATGACTGTTTTAATATGCAGGTATATTTTTTTGTATCGAATTCTGTGTTTTGCTTTCCTCCTGCTTGTTTTTCCCTTTCGACACATACTTGGATTTAGTATTATTCTAATAAATTAGTATGATGATATTTATTAAGATAAGATAAGATGTACTTTATTGATTGAACATTTTACGTTTTGAATGTGCTGTCCCACGGCTAATTCAGAACGGCCACCCGTCACAAATTATCCGAACCATATATTAATAAAAACAATAGATGCATACACATCCGTCTAACCAGTTTTGAATTTGTATAGAGGAGCTCTGTGGTGAATGGCCAGATTAGGTGTGCACGCATTTATCATGAGGTGATCAGAGCAACTGCCTGCAATCAGATTTCATTTAAAAAACCAGATCTGATTTTAAGACTATTTCGCGCTCATAAAAAATGATAAGATAAAGAATAATGCGTATTGAAGCTGGTTACCCCCCCCCCCCCCCCTTTCATTAATTATGAGTTTATTTAACAACTAGAACGCCCAATCGGGTCAATTTGTGTGATGTGTGTTGTGTGTGTGCAATGTAACTTTTTTTCAATTAAAATATTAAAGTCTCCCCAGTCCGTGACTTTTTCTGAGTGTGTATATGTGCACCCTAGTTGTTAAAAATTGCATTCTAATAGGGGATTTGGACAGGTTTAGGTAGGCCTATACAAAAACCTCTGGCGGTTCTAGTGTTAGGTAATTAGTACAGTAGAAGCCCTTTTTATCAAGTTATACAAATTTAGCAGTTGAACATAAAAGTCAACGAACTGAGGTCACTTGCAATGACAGTGTTGGTTCTAACTGTAAGCTTGTCACTCACGAGTAACCTACAGTTAATTTAGCTTGCTGGACAAGAAAGATCAGGGGGGAGGGGGGGAGAGGAGCCTGTGTTTGATGGGCCATTAGTTGTGGTGAAATATCACAGCTGAGAGCTGCCGTTCATTCGACTGTTTAAAAACGGTAACAACGGACTATTTTTCTTATGCGGATCATGTCAATTTAATCAATACATACAACTATTTTTTAAATCAAAATACAACTATTTCTAAATCCATAAAGCAATTTCAAGTAATACTGGGAAGTCATGTCGTTACTTTGTGGAGAATGTGGCTGTGTAATAAGCGGGATAATTTGCAGCGACTTGTTCCTTATGGGGAAAATAGCACCGTCATGCAGATCAGGATCCCTGCCGCGCACGCGTTTGGGATCCCCCCTGATCTGCCGACGAGGCCTCCATTAAAATATAAATATTTTTAAGTGAATTACTGAGTTTAGGTCACGTTAAGTAACGTTTTAATGAAGTTGAATACAGTTATCCATATGGTCAGTGATTTCATAGTCATTCGGCGAACATAACATAAATGATCGTGGTGAAGATGAAATGTATTAAATTCAGGAATTAAAATCGAGAGCCCGCGCTGCATCCTCCTGTTCGTTTTTTTCGACTAAACCAACATTATTTGTTAAATAACAACATGTTTTTAAATGATTACATGTCTCTTATTTAGCACAGAGTATGATATACCGTGACATATGGATCCTTTCAACAAAGTTCCGCGTACATCCAGCGTACTGTATCTGACTTTATTTCCATCATGAGCTCCAGTCTGACACCCCACTGACCCTGGTGGATCAATGATCCATTGCAGCTGGCTTCATTATAATTACATTTATCTATCATCTATCTCAAGTCAAGCTGGAGGTTTTCCCTTGAGCGAGGGCAGATCACGTACCAATCACGGCCCTCGCGTTTCCAACTGTCTGAAATGAATCGCTACATCTTTAAGTCCGGCCGTGCGTCACGCATCCACCGTTCCCGGAAATGTATCCGTGGAGGAGCCGTGGAGGATGCATCAGTGTCTCCTCGGTTAGAGCTACTCCAGAGAGCCTCCTCGATGCTCGATGCTCGGTCCTCGAAGTGCATTTAGAGAAATTAGATGTCCTTCAAAATGGCGCGCTGAAATTAATTTCCGGGTCACTACCGGAGGACCGAGGAGTCGAGGAGTCGAGGAGTCGAGGAGGGGAAATTTGAGTATTGAGAAACCTCTACAAACTTCCTGCCTTCAGCCACATCCTCACTCCTCCTGCATTCTCCATCCATCCACCAGATGCCCTCAGACTTTCTCACCTGTCCTGTCACCTGACTCTTTCATTCACCTGTTTCCACTTTATCTCACCAGCCCTGAAGTGTACAGCACACCCATTACCTACTCCTCCCCAGACAGACTTTCAATGTTAGATATGCCTTTGCTTTTCAGCCTTTTGAACCAGACCTTGTACATAACCTGTCCCTGTTTTGTTGCCTGTTCCTTACCCGCTCAACTGTCATGGATTTTTCTGACTGTTGGCAGTAAATGTCCCTTTTTCCTACCTGGCTGCCTGGTAAGTATCAGTCTCTGTTTGAGTCCTTCATCTGTTGGTTGAGTTCTCTGAATGTTACATTGCTCAACTGTTCTTTTGATGAGATAAACGTGTTTTTAAAGTTAGCTAAATAGCAAAACATAATGGTGAAATATTCTAAACAGTATTGAATAATCAGTTGAACTAAACAGAGCTAAAACCACTACATAATGGTAGTAGTAGTAGTAGTAGTAGTAGTTGTGAAAACATGACCAAACTGATCCAAACCACTTTATATAAAACATTCATTCTTTTGTTGTACTAGCTAATATCCTTCATCATTGAAATGAATGAATAGAGTAAACGAAGAACCGTTTTCTTCTTTGCCGAGACCCCAACAATTTCAGGCCTTTCTTTATTACACTGAAGTTGGGTTAAAAGGAACTGTGGCCTCAACAGCAGAAAGGATTGTAAAAGGTTTTAAAAAATCTGCCCTTAAAAACATAAAGAACCTGTTCCATAAAAGCTCTATGCATTGAAGTTATGATTATATGACATTTTGTGTGAGCCTGGGGATTCATCCATTTCATTTCTTCTGCAGCATAGGAGGTAAAGCTCACCGAGGCCCCGCATGATACGGTTCTTGCACATTTACAACATTAGCTGTTATCATAGTGCGGTTCAAAAGGGGTCAAGTGAGAATTAGACAGTGCCGAGGCCAAACCCAGAATTAATGAGACGTTTATGCAAATGAGAGGGCTGTTTGGAAATATGGGGAAAAAATTCCATTGAAATGCTCTGCTTTGTCTCACTGATAAGCTCATTACTAAGGCAGCTTGTCATTGGCTGCTTACAGATGATTCAGTTAGATAATGATCGCCCATCACAATGAAGAACAACAGCTCTCACTGTCAGCGTGATGATACTCCCTGACCTGGTCATTAATTCATTAAAATATTCACTCATGGATAAGCAGACTTAATACACCAGCAGATCACTTGCTCAATCTCCTTTCACCCCTATGCACATCCTCTAATCTCTGGGGATTTTCTATACAGGTCTTTTAGGAAATATTATTATAGTGTTCTTCAAACTTTGTGGCAGATTTAGGAAGTTCACTTTCTGCTGTGACAATGGCAAAGATCATTTTAGATTTTAGTTTGAAAGCACTTGACTCGCACTCACAGAGCCTTGACCTCAACCCCATTTATAATGAACTGGAACGCTGATTGTGAGCCAGACATTATCGCCCAACGTTACGTCACTAATGCTCTCGTGGCTGAATGGGTGCAAATCAGCCTCCACCGCCTTGTGGAAAGCTTTCACAAAAGAGAGGATGCATATGCCCATAGTTTAGGAATTAATGTTCAACAATTATGTATGGCTGTAATGTTCAGCTGTCCACGTGCACTGTACTAGTTGGCCTTTCAGTACTCTTTGTACTTTTGGCCATGTGGTATACATTTGAATTAGATTTTATATCTGATAATGCATCAGTTTTGTCCTTATTAATAACCTTATTTGTGTCTAATCTACATTTGGCACTGTGCAGTAGTTTGTCAGGACAAAGAGGATGACTCACAGTTTATTTATTTCCGTTAATAGTACGGAATAGAGTACGTTATGCTTACAATTTTCTTCATAGGTGCATGTCATGCATTATGTCATTAACTTTTAACTTTCACCAACGTGTATTTAAAGATCCAAGATTGAAAGGCTTTATTGTCATATGCACAGTAGCTGCAGTGTAGAAATTGGCAATCACAATATTAAGTCCCAAGCTCTTCCAACAATGCAACATAGTTATACTGTACAGGACATAAAACAAAACAAAAAATAGTGCAAGAAGAAACAGAGGTGTGATGTTCTGACCTAAGATGGATTGCTGAAGAAAGCATTTGTCATTGCTGGGTTGAAGGAAATGACCACTAAACTTAAACATAACATTGGATGTATTAAACCTATAAACAGAACTTGAAATCTAGAGGAAAAAAAGGTTTTCATAATATACAATATAATGTCATAAAAGTATTGGTTTATAATTTCTCTCTCATGTGTTTTCATGTCTGAAAAGACCCCAAATGAACACTGTATGGGGACTATTTAAATTACTAAGCACATCATTTAAACAGTACTTAAATAAGTAAAGGATAAGCATTTATATTCATTTTTCATTTCTTTCTCCATTTGAAAAGATAAGTCTTGTCAGTAAGAGATGGAAACATAGCAGAGAAGGAATACATTTTATGTAAGGAGAAACCTATATAATGCATCTGAAACAACATTAAGCGTTATATATTTAAAGTCAGAAAAAAAATTAACCTCCTCCATATTTTATTTGCACTTAGAGAATAATATCAGCCATCGGCTTTTCAAACAAACAGCGACTTATATGCAGATATCCTGTTGAGGGGTATCTCATTACGGCACCGTTATTCACTTCTCTGTGAGGACTGAATTGTAAACACATCTACACCAAAGAGCAGAAGCATGCCCATAAAGAAGCCAAAGTAGCTTGACATTTAGCCATGGGGGAAGTATTTGTTGGAAATGGGGTGTTTTGTCTGGTGGCATGCTTTTATATTCAGCCTAAATGTGAGCATTAGTGTCGGTCTAGATTGAGACTGAGCAGTGTGGTGCGATAAGGCTGAAGAGGAATCGCTGAAAATGATTTGACATGAGGAGCTTTGTGTCGAGGCTTCAAAGGCACCTTGTCCGCACACACATGCTTTTGTACAGCATTTCATCATCTGCTGTTGCATTTGCTTTGTTTCATCTGTCATCCCATGAAGGGGTGACGTAGGGATCATGAAAACATGAGTTTCATGTCACTGAAATGAATGGCAAGACTTCAAGACAACACTATAAAATCATCGTTGGTGAACAGAAAAAAGAGTAATGATCCTTGAAATATGTTTCCTACTTTGATCGGGGAAAACAGCTTTTATTTGGTTGTCAAGGGAATTTGGAACGTGTGGCTTTTTGGATGGACAAATGCCCTGTTGCATTTCCAATTTAGGCATGTTTATTGTTTATTCTCCCTCTGTCTCAGTGGGTTTGTGCGGCAGATCAACCCCTCCAGCTGTCAGCTAGAGATTGACTAAGATGAAAGAAGTATCTGCTATAACAGAAGTGTGCTGTATGGAGGAAATTGCCCGGATGGGAGGGTGTGTCAGGAAGAAGAAGATTAAAGGAATATTATTTTCATTTGATTAGATGGAAAAAATCCTGGAGCCGTATTAAATACACTAAGAGTAGCGGAACCTAAAGCGAAACCAACGAGGGTCACAGGAAACACATTATTAGAATTGAGTCAAATTGGAAATAATGTTATTAATATTTTCTTAAATGGGTCAAGGTTCTCAAACAATCGCATTCTCACTATCCTGGATAGCATATTTGGTTGCTGACGTGTAAACTCTCGAAAACTCTTGTCTAAAAAGGAGGAACGAAAATGCTAAAATTACTGACATTATAGCTAGTCATTTCTGCATAATCAGACAAGTTTAACATCTGGATTAATTGTACCATGAGTCTGTACGGCTGTCATCAAGATCTATTTACTATTCATTAGTGTTTTGTCTTTTGTGACTCCAATGTATGCAAAAACAATCATAGTAATAGACATCACCATTTTGACTCGATGTCATGGCTACTCATCAGATCTTTCATCCACATCTCAGACTACAAATCTGTATGTAAAAAGTATGGAGTCATGCCTTGTGAATGATATAGTCTTTTACCAGTTTTTTGCTTAGTGTCTTGCAAAGAAATTGGTATTTGCTGGATTCAATATTTTTGGAGCTTTACTCAAACCCTGACAGAAGTTAGGATATATCTGCCGTTGCTGCATGAGTTTGGACCTTCTTCAAAGGTTTCTTAATTAGTTTTGGCAATTTGTATTTGTTGGTTAATGTTAGGGAAACTTCATGGCCACCAGGGCCTGCCTTACGACTAACAAGGAGTTTATATTTGACTTAATGTCCAAACGACCCAAAGGAGGCAGAACAAACTTGGCTTGAGGCATTAATTAGACTGTGCTCACCAGAGTGTGATAAGAGCAACAACCACAATTAAGTGTTTAATTGCAACCGACACAACAGCAACAGCTTGCCTTGCATGCATTTTAAAATTTCTACAGGCACTACCATTAGTTCCTTCATTGGTGAAGACTTTTTTCATTTTCCTCAGTTTACACCAACATTCAGGTAAAGATAGTTCAGATTATAAAGGGTTGTCTGTTTAGACAGCAGCTCTGACTCTCCACTATCCTTTTCCATGTCTTGTTCCGGTGCGAGACCCTGTCCGTCACAGCCACTGAACTGGTGATTCTGTCGGGTTGCTACAGCTCGTAGACCCGGGAGGCGCTGGCCCTAATATCACGCTCCACAACACGCTCAATACCCCGCAGCTTTCTGGAGAGCTTCACCTCATCCTCGATGCTCCAACGGCGCCTCAATACATGTGTTTGTCTTGCTCACTCACTAAAGATCAATGTCAGCTGAGGGAAACGCTTACCAGTCCAGGTTTTTTAGTGACAGACGTGCTGTCATGCTCAAGGATGAACGTTTCTGCCCCAGTGTTTCCCCTCTGATCTCCTTGTGTCTTAAAACATGCTGCTCTAAGTGTGATGTATGTGCAAAAACCACTGTCACGCTTGAGCTCCTCCTGTTTGAACCGTAAGGCACCAAGTCCCTCCAGCAATCACGTTAAGGCTAATTGAACAAACTTATAATTACAGGAGGATTTTTCAGTCTGTTTCAATTTAGTACAGTCCATTTCTGCCTCTGATCGATCCGCTTTCTTCCTCCAAGCGGTACTGATGACTGTCTTTGAAAACTAAAAGCATCACAGATCCAAACCTTACGACCCGTCTCTTTGGTTTTCTCTCCCTCTCCTCTGAGTAAACACCATCTATCACTTAGGAATAGAGGGATCACCGGGTAGAGAGATATTTTCCTTTTGGCAGATATGGGGTTATAAAGTAAATCTCAATGGAAATCCTTTTGAGGAATGGGAGGATGGTACCGATATGTCAAGGTAGCCTCAATTGTACTTACACTCATGTCCTTTAAACTGAGGAAAGCACTTCAGAATCTGGCGTATACTTTACTTTGCGGTTCAGGTGAGTTCACCAAAAATACAAAGTTTCCTCTCGTACTTCCATCTACCCTGGCTTACGTTTTTACAAATATATCCCTGAGGTTTTTAACGTGTACTTCAATACTCCCTTTTAAGGATCTGCACATCTCTTTACAGTGACCCATGTTGATGATTTACATTTATAACATAAATGTTAAGAACATCTTCAATATCAGGATACAGGTATTTATTATCCTTGCAAGAATGGAAGTAGTCATCACATACAGAGCTGCATGGGACAAACTAGTTCCCAGAACAGTGTCCTTCACATGCCTTATATACAAGAGTATCACAGTCACAAGATGGAAGAATACTGGTCCAAAGCAGTATTCTATGCTTAGTTCAGATTAGCTAAGGCCTGCGTTAGCAATAAACATGACAGTCATATGTCTATCTCCATAGAGGCTGAATCATCATGTTAATCGTTGTCACATAGCATCTTATGTCTAAAACAGTGTGTACTGACGCTGACGCTCTTCTAATCATACATCCTGTTACGTACACAGCTACTTGGGGCCTTTGTAATCATGTGCTACTCTGATATTGGAAGAGTACATTCAGTATTTTCCCAACAGTAAAGCTTCTCCAACCAAATAATACTGAGCTCACCACCAACAGATTGCATCATAAGCTCCACGTGAAACACTTATTTATTCCCTCCCCTGATCTTCTGCTCATCTATGGAGAATATTCGATAAGACTGGAGCTGTTGGAGGAGGAAGTTGCCCAGCAGAAGTGGCCTCTCAGCAGGCTCACCCTCAGGTTTACTGTGATGCACAGGCCAGGCAGCAACAGACAAATGAGCAGAATCCTGCGGAGTGTGTGTCATCCGTGGGTTCATGTCAAACCCCGTCAGCTTCCATCTGCTGGGATGTCCTATATTTATCCTCCCTTGAAATGTCTGTCTGGGCATGTGTCTTTCTCTCCATTTGGGTTGGCTTGTTTGAATTGCCACCTTTCTCTGCTGACCTAAAATACACTGCTCTCGAATTTCAGCAAGAAAGTAGCCAATCAGTAAACAGAATCCTGTGACTCCTGTTACATGTATATTACAAAAAACGTCTGAAACACATTGGACAGTATGCGCAGTGACTAATTATAGGCTTTTCTAACGCTCGCGGACATGGACAGATGATGCATTTTGATGGCCAAATCAGACACTTGCAACATGTGGAAGCGGAAACTGTGAATTAGCCCTACAAATATATGGGATATTTACTAATTCAAGTAAAAAATTAAGAAATTGGAAGCAAGTAATTTGTCTAGTAAAAAAAAGCATCGGCAGTGCAGGTAAGACAACTCAACATGCAAATAAGACTGATTAATTTATTTAAAATAAACAACTTTCAATTAGGTAGTTCAAAATGAAATGCAATTTTTGGAAATAATATCAAGCAGTGTCTCTTTTAGATTATGAATGCATTAAAAAAAGATTCAATTACATGTTTAACTTGAGTGAAAGCCAGAAACTCTGAAGTTACAGCACATTCTGTATCAATGAAGCACCAGTAAGGATATCATCTCGCTGTGGTTATGGGGATAATGTGCCTCTCTGATTCTAGCAAGCTATTACCGTATGTGTAAATAATACTCGCTAAATGGAAGCTAAACACTGCTATCTCTAGGAATCCCTAAAGAGCTGATCCCTTATCAGTGCCATTAAGTGTCTCTGAAGGAGGACGGTAAGAAAGTCAGATTTAACTGTCCGGCTGATACACATCATTTCACAAATAGGCAGTTACTGCTTGCTCAGAATTCAGAAGCTAAACAGCTGTTTTAGGGGTTATTGATATCAGACATTTGTATTTCAATGATTTAGTCAGAGCCATAATGCTGACACAGGGCACAGATCTCCATGCTCATGCTGATCCATGAGGGTGGGCTTTTACTGAATAAATAATAAATAAAGCTAAATAGAAGTTTAGGAGAATCCAGTGTTCTCATGGAAGATAAACAAATGTAATTACAATACAATAGTTGTACCCTTTTAAACCTGTGAAATTAGCATGTTGCAAGGATGAGCCAGAGGAAACTTGAATACTAAAAATCAGTTTAAGAGACTGTTGTTTTCTCTTCTCAAGTCTGACCTTGCTTTATAATTCAAGAATAAGTAACACCGCTAGGCTGTATTTCATTAGAAGGGTGGCTGGGCAGAGACGTGGAGCCGCTCTGACAAAAGACCAGAATATTCACAAAAGACAATGTCGGCCAAAAAACAAGATGGCCAGGCGCAACTCCTTGTTACTGTTTCTTAGCTGTTGAACATTGAGGCAGACTATCATACCAAATACACTTTTTACAGACTGTCAATACCATAAATTGTTGGTAATTCCCCCAGGCAAAGTCTTTAGGAAAAGTGTGCATACATGGTTGTTAAGATAGCTCACATGCTCTGGACGGTTTGACAGTGAGACAGCCTGAGTATGCCAAAGACTGAGTATGGACATTGGGATTGGGCCAATTAATGAATAATACCACCAAGGTGAGTTGAGGTTCTTCCAGGAGCTTGTGGCAATGGAGACACTACATATTTTTCCAGCCAAATGACCTGCCAAAAGTAGAGAGAATCTGATCATGCGAGTATAAAATGGTGACATAGGATTGTAGAGTGGCTCAATAAAAGCAGCAACCTCCTTAATATTATTTGAAAGCTAATTAAATCACCATATCAGGAATAGTAATACACCTTAAATTACTCCCTTATCACCTGATACTGCCAAATGATTTGCTACCATTTTTCACAGGGAGGCTTTGCTGAGCACACTGTCACATGCTCTATTTCAACACAAGCTGCATACGATTACATGGCAGCACTTCGCTCTTTCTCTCAGTATTTGCCCCTGAGCAAGGACAATTATGATGATAGGCATGACCGCCAATATAAGCTCTCATATGAAATTTCATCATCTCACATCAGCTGTACTGGACCATAAAGGACGCTGGGGTGAAATAGCATCCATTTTCTATCAATATTCAGATAGTGCATCAACTGACACGTAACTGCGGAACCTTCCTGAGTTAAATGTGCTGTGTTTAAATGTTCAGCCATGTATATGCCATCCTCCCTTATTCCATATCAAAATATGTTCAAAAATTCAGTGAGCATAAAACCTGTATGAAAAGGAAATGAGCCAGCTAAAACTACACTCAAACTGGATGATGCAAACTGTATGCATCAGCAAAAAGTCCTGGTGTATCTGGATCGTCAGACCCAAACCTGCATGGTTTAAGTGAAAATGTGTGCAATATACAGAACAACCAGTCTTCATTTTTTCCGCCTATTCCCATATTATCTAATGTTGCTTTGTGCCTTTGCGTCCGGACCACTTGCACCTAAATCTGACCCCTACTCTGACCCTGTAGCTATAGGTTTAAGTAGCTGCTTTTCATGCAGTCTTAAATGTCACCTATTATGCAAAATCAACTTTTTCATGTCTTTTATACATAAACATGTGTAAAGAGATTCTGAAAGTTTCATGAAAAAAGATTTGCTCACTTTTTGTCCTGATCCATCTTTATAAAAAGAAAATGAGCTGATCAGATTTTGGCCACACTGTGATGTCATACTGTTTTTTTGGCTTGTGTAAAGGCCCGGACACACCAAGCCGTTTTTGGCCGTCGGTGGGCGTCAGGCCGACGATGAGCATCGACACGCCCTACTCAGATTGGTGTGTCCCGCACCATCGTGTCTTTTCAGCCGTGCCGACACCTTTTAGGGCCGAAAACCCCAGTCGGCAAAATAAATAACTCTGATTGGCTGTTCAGCTAGTGAATAAGTGCATGAGAAGTGAAACGGAAGTGAGGGACCCAAACAAACAATTAAGAAGGCTAAATCTGAGATTTCATTTAACTCCAGCTCTCGACACAGGTTCGGGAAAGCCCCATGAGCTTCTCATTGTAGAGTGAAAATGGAACGTGCACGCTATTTGTTGTTTGTTTATATCACGCATTCTGTTCTTCTTCTCTTGGTGTATCACGCAGTCTCTTCCGGTTATTGCCTCTTTTGACAACACACTCTCACTCCATAATCGTCCAGGAGCGACGTTTGGTCAGGGTCCCGTGGCGTGCAGTTGTGACGCTCCTAGGCTCCTTCAGCTTCATAAAGGGACGCAAATAGCTTTCAACTGATTGCAATGTATTCCCATCTGCGGCGGGATTTGACGCTCATGGAAGCACAGCATTCGTTTGTGTTGGCTGCCCTTAAAGGCAATGTGAGCGTCCATTCCCATTGGATAACGGAGAATTGTACACCCGGAAGTAAGTATTCCCCTTACTGTCGATTGATTTTACAGTGATATCTGCACTACT
This sequence comes from Notothenia coriiceps, assembly GCF_000735185.1. Classification (NCBI taxonomy): domain Eukaryota; kingdom Metazoa; phylum Chordata; class Actinopteri; order Perciformes; family Nototheniidae; genus Notothenia; species Notothenia coriiceps. The sequence continues at coordinate 274,803 of NW_011343891.1, forward strand.
CATCGACTAAAAAACACCAGATTATCCTTGTTAATTACACAACATTGATTGGTTTAAATTGTATGCAATGCTTTTGTATTTTTCCCCTTCGATTCGGAGAAACAAATATTTTTTCGGAGTAAAGGATGGCAGAAGACACTACACTACCCAGAATCCCCAGCTATCGTTTAGGACTACACCTTGTGCTCTGTTTGACAAACCCTATGGACAAACCCCGTGATTAATTCTCAAGCTCTGTGATTGGTTGACCTCCAACTGCATTCCATAAAAAACGTTTCCGGGTGTACAATTCTCCGTTATCCAATGGGAATGGACCCTCACATTGCCTTTAAGGGCAGCCGACACAAAC
>NW_011343892.1:0-1179 GCF_000735185.1 Notothenia coriiceps
AAAGGAGACAATCTCCAAAGTCCGTTTGGTTCTTTCTTCGAAATAATAGACATAGTTTCTTGAACAACCTTTTCAAAGTTATAATACTTACGATAATCTGATGCTGATGTGCCTAAAGATTAAGTATTTCGTTATTTTAGAAACCTAAACTAAAGTACTGCTTCACAAGATGCTCCACATTCCTCATTTTATTGCAGGACGCTCCTGTTGTCACCTTCTCAAGTCACTTATGAAACTACTACTTTAATCTCGTAATTATGACTTTATTCTCGTAACATTACGACTTTATTGTCTTAACTATGACTTTATTCTCGTAACTATGACTTTATTCTCGTATTGTTACGACTTTATTCTCGAAATCTCTCTTTTTTTCTAAGTGTGGCCCTAATACTTATAAACTAAGTAGGACGATTTAAAACTCACTTAATTGGGTTAATTTTGAAATTGCTTCAGTTTATCATCATAACAGATATAAAAGTTCAGATTCATTCTTACAATAAATCAGGGAATGATGCACTTCTACAAACAAAAACAACATAATTAAAACATTTAAACAAACTACTAAAAGTAGATGAACTACATTATTTAACAGTTTACAGTAACTTCCGATAATGACACAGGAGAAATAAACGAGGCATCTCTTTTCCTCTCTCTCTCCTGACAGCCCGTCAGTATCAGCGTTAGTCAAAAAGAATCCCTTGGCGGTTTTTGTGTTCATTTACCGTTTTGTCTTCTCTTTGCAATGCTTAATTGATTTGAAACCAAGTCTAACGTAGCTTAAACTTAACGTTAGCTTTCTAGCTAGCACAACACATTCACATTACATTACATTGCATTTAGCTGACGCTTTTATCCAAAGCGACTTACAATAAGTGCATTCGACCAGGAAGATACAACCTTGAAGAAAACAGAATCATATAAGTAGTCTATAGAAATATAATCAGGTTTCATAGAGCCAAACATTTAAAGTGCTACTCAACTGACTTTAGATAAGCCAGCCCTTTATTAGTATATAAGTGCTTTGTTAGTAATTATATCGCTCGAAGTGCGAATTCACGCACCTTTCTCTGTGGGTTTTTTTGTAGTGACGAATGAAGTTGGATGTTGTGGTCGTCGTGTCACTGATCGTTATGCTGCAGACCCTGCATACCGCTGTTCTCTTCTTATTAACGTCATCGA
>NW_011343893.1:0-1984 GCF_000735185.1 Notothenia coriiceps
ATGGGTTCACTGCAAACATGTCATATGATATAATACATCATGGCATACACACACTTTGCACTCTAGCCAAGTAGCCTATGATGTAGTTCGGATACCAACAACAAAAGACATAGGCCTAGGCTACAATGGTCAAATAATCTAGTTACCTTCCACAGGATCGCAGCTGAGTGGGAACAAGATCTCCCTGGTCCAGCAACACACGTACATCCCGCAGTTTTGACTTCTCCAGCTTCAGTTACCAGCACCCAAGCATTATGCCACGCATTGTTCAAACACTGGCTAGGCTCTACCTTTGCTTTTAGATAAACAAAACGATCATGTTTGTATGACATGACACAACCAACTTTGTTGCTGTGCAAATATTGATATGCCTCGGAGGCCTTCAGACTGTCCATTGCTTTTCCATCTATTGCCATGGATTGAACGAAGTAGGAGCAAATTTTGCTGTACGTTATGCTGGGCTACGTCGTCATGTTATCCTCCCAGTTTTGCACTGAATTCGGGTGGGGGAGAGTAACGCCATCTTCAGTCAAAGAAGTAGAATCGTGTTCCCAAGCTAGCATCACTGTTAGCATCGAAATCGCTGTGTTTACACCAGTGCCCGTCTGACTGTTTACACCGGTTTACACCGACAGACGCTGTGCAAAAGACTTCCGGCGGAAATGAAGTGCATTTGTGTAGGGTTATGGCGCTACCCGTGGTTTGTCGCGTAAACTTGTCTATATAAGCACAGGTGAAGCCCTCTACTGGACTCTATGGGTACTCCCCTTGATCATATCATGCAAGCATTCATCCACTGAGACTTCTATAGACGTAGCCGGCCCCGGGGCGGGCCTACCTGAATGCGCGCGCATCTCACCACATAAAAGGAGGCCTCGCCTCCTGACTGTCATCCTATACCTCTCTTCAGCAAGCAGCATAGGACAAACAGGGCCCCCCAGTAGAGAATAGAATAGAATATCTTTATTGTTATCACACAACGAAATTAATTTGGCATCTCTCACTGCAGTACATAAACAAGAACACATCCATAAAAGCAGAGATAGTAGCAATAATCAGGGTTATCACTTAAATGCACTTTATCAGAATGTTACAAATACATTTTTAAAGATTATTTAATAAAGAAAAGCTACAATGTTTAAATATAAATAGTTACTAAAAAATATCAGTTTGATACTTAATAAATATACAAATAAATAGATAACATATGGCATTTTTGGCTGCAGTCTTTGATGGGAGGTAGTGTGTTTGTGTGTGTGCATTTTCAAAGTTCAAAGTTATAGTGAGTTTTGTGGTTGGACAGGGATGGGAGTGATGGAGGCCACAGCTCTGGGAAAGAAGCTGTTCTTCAGTCTGTTGGTGCATGACTTTATTGACCTGAACCGTCTGCCGGACGGCAGCTGTTCGAACAGTGAGTGGCCGGGGTGTGTGATGTCTCTGATTATACTGCTCGCTTTCTTCTGCAGTCGACTCCTGTAGATGTTATCAAGGTTGGGAAGCTCAGTCCCAACGATGCGCTGAGCAGCCTTCACCACCCGTTGCAAGTCCTTCCGCTCTGCGGCTGTGCAGCTGGTGTACCCCACGGTTATGCAGCTGGTCAGGGTGCTTTCAATGGTCGACCGATAGAAGTTTACCAGCAGTTTTTGTGGAAGCCTGGCCTGTCTCAGTTTCCTCAGGAAAAACAGTCTCTGTTGTGCCTTTTTCACCAGGTTTGAGGTGTTTGAGGTCCATGTTAATTTATTGGAGATGTTGACTCCAAGGAACCGTAGGTCTTCCACGCTCTCCACTGGTGGACTTATTTTTCCTCCTGAAATCAACAATGAGCTCCTTACACCAGTCCGTCAGATGTTCCACCTCGAGCCTGTAGGCTGTCTCCTTATTGTCTGTAATAAGACCGACTACTGTGGTGTCGTCTGCAAATTTGACTATGGAGTTGGAGGTGTGAAGTGGGGGTGCAGTCGTTGGTAAAGAATGTGAAGAGCAT
>NW_011343894.1:0-5942 GCF_000735185.1 Notothenia coriiceps
ATATACTTTAGTTGATCTAAAATATTGATGTGTTCAAATGCTCTTCAAAACACAACTGAAAGTCCATGAAACTTGTCTTTCTGTATTTGTGAATGAAGCGCCATCTCCTGGTTAAAACCTGAAATTGAAAATCTGGCAACGCCCTCTTGGAAAATAGTGGGAGGGCTTAACATTCCTCTATACTGGTTTTAGGCAGGTCGTAGGCAGGAAGCTGTAAACTGGAGTGTGAAATTAAGTGCTACATCTGTATGGAGCCAGATTAAATTAAATAACTACTTCTCCAACCTTAAACTTGTCTCCAGAGTGCCGTGGTTCCTTGTTTATTAATGTGTTACAGCGGCATTTACCGACCGCTGCAGTGCTGCTTGTCCACTGGAGTTTATTCTCCCGTTAGCTCCGGGTTAGCTCAAACGGCAGCGGCCGCTGTAAAGTAGTCACTGTCCGACTGTCACACAAGCAGCTGATACATATCCCCAATTCCCCATAAATGAAAGTGTTTCAGTATGAATTGACGCTGTTTGGCATCACAACGCTGTTGTGAAAGTTTCTCTGGTATAAAATGGGTGATGTTAGCATAGCAACCAAAGCTAAACTGACTATATTGACTAGGCTACTTGTTGCTATCCTATTGTGGCATAAGCCGTTTTCTACAGGCAAATTTTACCGGCATATTTTTCATTAGGATTCTACTTGTAATAGTCGGACATCACAAACTGTGCAGCCCATGTATTGATTCCATCTGATAGCTGCTATAATACGAAACAAAACGTCTGCCTTCTCTCCACAATGATCAATAACTGCGAACGGATGATCAAAGTAAGGTACAAATAAACAGAATCACACGAAACCTGGTTACTGGTTAGTGTTGCCTGACTTTATAAAATGTGTTTTTTTACAAGTGTGGTTGAGTTCTAGTCACTTTGCTAAGCGCTACTGCTTGTTTCAACTTTTATTCGCCGTACTCTACATAAACTGTTAGTTCAGGTTAATCTCGCCCCCCTCCGACGTAAGCTTGACGTATGCGGTTCTTGCCTCTCTAGACCGACCGTTTTTCGGGGAAAAGAGCTGGCTCCGCTGCGGCGTGAACAGGAAAAAACGGTGCTTATCAGGCACAAGCTCCGAACCTGCCCTGGAACCGCGTTGATGTGAAAGGGGCAACATGCGGGGCCCCGCACTCATCCGGTTCGACCTGGCATGGCTGTGTGACTGACCCGAGCTTGCGCCTCGTCGTTCTATTAGCTCCGCCCCTTTGCTCCAACCCCCCTCCCTCCCCCCACATTTACAAGTGAAAATTACTTTAGCGACACATTCATCGCAAGAAGTGTAGCAAAAGGCAAGGCCGCAGATTAGTCGATTTATACTGCCACAGAGCAGATTCGTGAAGTTGTAATGACTGATTTGAGAGGTTGTAATGGAAAATATATTAAATATATATATATTTTTCTGCAAGTGAACATTTCATCACTAAGTTCATTTTTTTTCTACAAGCTACAAAACCTTTTTTCTTCTTCTGTGACGTGGATATTTTATACAAGTGTAACTGTATGCACACAAGCTCAGATTTCTTTTCTGCAAGTGCTCACATCAGGTTTTACACACTCTTGCATTTTGCACCATATCTACCTTCATACTAAACTTACCTACAGGAACTGTCACTACAGGAACTAATAGCTTTATTTAACTTTATGTGTACTTATTTTTGTATTCTTATTCTCTATTAAGATCTGCATTAGCACTAGCGAGAGTATTGGCTGTTCTCCCTGAGATCCTCACTCACACAATCACACATACATAAAATACAAATAAACTGTTCATCATTTCATGCTATTCACAATTCAATATAAAGTGAAAAAATAAAAATCAACCTATTTTAACCCTAATGAAGCCAAACCAAAATAATACAAATAATTGTACATACCCACATACACAGTTCAATTATACTTACGATACGGAGAAGATATTTTTACAGACTTTTGAAATGTACTTTGGAATTATTCTGAATAATATGGACCACCAATGACTGTTTTCTGTTTCATATTTGTTTTAGGTAACACTAACTTTCCTTCTATTGGGTATTGGGATCCTGTGTTTGATAGTTTTGCTGAGCAAGCTGTGATATAAAGCTTTTTGATAATATATGTGATAAACACTGTAATATTTCTGGCAAAATGTAACAATGCATAAGCTGACCTTCAGTTTCTCTACATTTCAAAGTGATGTTGTTTATCACCCTGTGTTTTGTAAAATATGTGTGTGTGTCTTACTGCTGCGGGCTTTGCTCTCTTCCTTGCAGTTGATGAGGAGGTAGCGGGGGCTCTCTGGGCAGAGGGGTAGCAGGACACACTGCAGCAGGGCGGGGAGCACAGTGAAGGCCAGCAGGAGGGGCCACAGAGCAGCGTTCCCCATCAACGAATCCATCCCAAAGATCTGCACAACAAGTACAACACACGACTCACAACTTTGCACAACACACTGAGTATTGCCAAGGTACAAATATTTTATATGTTTGAATTCATATCTTTCCACAAATAATTGTCAATGCACTCAAAAACAGTTGTTTATCCTTGTATATGAATAAAAAACGCCCCCTAATTCAAAATAAATCATTCAAAAATGTATTTCTGATGCACAGATGCAGACAAATATTTCAGATTTTTAATGCCAGCAGTGATAACTTGGATATTTTCATTTGAAGTAGTAGAGCAGCAAAAACAACATAGGGTGTGGGTTTGAATACTGTATTGGACATTTTAATATTATATTTTTACTGTCATTTAATGCCCATTTAGTTGTGATTTGCTTATTCAGGTTTCTTTCACATGAGTTGGAAAGTACTGAGTCCTTCTTTCTCACATAACACAATGATTTGTTTTAATTTATAACTAGCTGTGTTTCTCTGTACAAGACGGCAGGGTTCGCAGTCTCAAGGACGCAGGTGTTTCAAAGACTTTCAGACTCTTGCCATGAACATGTGTAACTGTAATGTTTGAAACCTTTTCTGCTCAGAAAAGCATAATGAAGTATTCAAAGACAATCTATTAATTGAGATGGTTGAGGGCTTTGTAAGTGAGGACCAATATTTTGTAGTCGATGCGCTGGGAAACGGGAAGCCAGTGAAGTTCTTTGAGGAATGGGGTGACGTGGTGCCATGATCTGGTGTGTGTGAAGAGTCTGGCGGCTGCATTTTGAACCAGTTGGAGACTTTTGAGGGAGGGTGAGCTGATGCCGTAGCTGAGGTAGATCTGGGTGTCATCGGCATAGCAGTGGAAGTCCAGGTTGAAGTGGCGGAGTATCTGACCAAAGGGGAGGATGTAGATGATGAAGAGGAGGGGGCAGAGTACTGATCCTTGGCAGAGGAGTGGTTGGGGAGGGAGATGAAGAGTGATCGGTTGGAGAGGTAGGACTGGAGCCACCTGAGTTCAGTACCTTCAATACTGATGTCCTTGAGTCAGGTTAGCAGGATGTTGTGGCTCACGGTATCGAAAGCTGCACTCAGGTCAAGGAGGATGAGGATATTGAGGGAACCGGTGTCAGCAGAGGTGAGGAGGTCAATAGGCGCATTCACACCGCAGTACTTTTCCCACAAAGGTTCATGAGAACTTAGTTCATGAGAACTCTTTAGTTCTCATGAACTAAGTACAGATCGCGTTCACACCGGAATAAGTTCCTGGGGAAGGATTACGCAAATAAAGCCGCTGACGTCACTTTTTCTTCTTCTGCTTTGGGTTTACTGGCAGGCCGCCAATCAGACATAGGAACCTTTTTCTCCCACGAAAGTCCCAGCTCTCTAGCAGGGACGGAAAAGGGGGTAAAAGAGGGTCTGATTAACTCATTTTAGTTCCGGCTCTTTTTGGTGTGAACGCGACATTTCGAAACTATATCGGAACTAAAGTGGGAAAAGTACTGCAGTGTGCAGTTTTTGTGGTGTGGAGTTGTTTGGCAATGACGCGTTTGAGTGTTTTTTATATGAAAGGGAGGTTGGAGATGGGGCGGTAATTATTGAAGGAGGAGGGCTTGCCAATGAGGCAATGGTAAACTGTATGATAATATAAATAGAACATATAGAACTATAGAACATTTGACCCATTTTCTCTTCTATGTATTTCAGAGCAGCCTCACTTTCTCCTATAGTGTGCCCAATATTCTGTGTGGACACAGACTCTTATCTCTAAGGCATTTGCTACAGCCTCTTCCAGTCCTCTGGGGGAATTATTAGACGCCCTTGTAGCTAACATCGCCGAAACTAGCACTGGAGTTGTACTTCTCAATGACTTTAATATTCAGACAGGAGAATCATTTGACCATTACTTCTAATGTACTCTCATGGTCTCCATCCCCACCTACTCATACAATTAGTAAAAACCTCCATCTCTATGTCTAATCTGGTCTAAGTCTAACCTCTCTGTAACACAACTTCATATCTCTGATCACTTTTTCCTTTATCCCATCCCCCTAGTAACATGACATACCTATGTCTTCTAATTGAACGTATTTAGCCCCGCCCCTTTCCCCACTTCCGGTTTAAACGCTTATGTCCTTGTTCTTCCGGTTTAGCACTAGCAGCATTGTAAACAGTGAGTTTAATTTGAGATTATTTACACTTTACTAATGTTGCGTTTCTATAATTTGAGGTTGGAGTAGCTGAAAAGAATCCATGAAGCTTCTCGTCAAGTTTTTTAATAAGATGATACGATAAGTCTACAAAAGTACTCGGCCGAAGTCCCCTCCTATTTCACTGATATACAGTTCACATAAAATGTAGTTCTCTGTCTCTCAGAATCACAGGAAGAAGTCCTGATCTCTTCATCACAACACATTTGATTATCTCTGTAGATTGAATAAAGTCTTCTCCCATTGGTTGGCGGGGAGGGGTCAGGTTATATTAGCCCCAGGGCTGTCCCTGGCCATCTTGTGGTCTTTAATAATGACTGGTTTTCAACCTTCCTTAGTTCTCAAACACTACACTACTACACCGCCCCCCGCTCCCTTCACTGGTTGCCAGTAACTGCCTGAATCTTCTTCAAGACATTGGTACTGGCCTACCATGCTGTGAATGCAACAGGCTCTGATAATTACGAGACAGCATAAGTCTACAGATATTCCAGTGCATTTTCAAAACGATCCGGTTTCAACTGCACCTTGGCTAATAGCAAGAAGAAAAACCCTTCTCCCTCCTGTATGTAGCACTTAGAAAGGTTTGGCTCATATAATGCCAATGCAGTAGCCCTTATAATGGTTTGGCTTTTAAAAAGCTCATGTACTTACAGGATCCTAGCTGCGAGGCACTTTAGAGTAAATCCTCAGATAAATGAGATATGAAGAAATGTATCAGTGGCCTTATAACAGAGGCGCATTACTTCAACTATGGGGAATCTTCGAGAATAACTATTCTTATTGTTAACCACTCTACCTTGTGTGAAAAAGCAAGGTAACCATACTTTTCAGTATCAGGTTCCAACTTCTATGCTATCTAGGGCTGCCGTCTACTAAACATCTATTCGACTAATAGTCATCAATTCAGGCGATTACCATATTTTCTGGACTATAAGTCGCATTTTTTTTAGCTGTCTGGCTGGTCCTGCGACTTATACTCCAAAGCGACTTATATATTGTATTTTGTCTGATTGCGTTCAAACTACGGCCAATAGATGGCACTGTATACAATTTTGACAACTGAAAACTGCTGTACCACCTAAGAAGAAAAAAGTCACGGCAACCGGGAGGATGCGTCACGTAACTTTCGAAGATGTTGTGGGATGACTCGACACAGCATGGGCTTCAATGACGACCGACAATCCTGTCAGGATTCAGAAAGGTCTAATACGAGCTGATTCCGATGGTGAGTCTGACGACAGCCTGTAGCAGTATGCTGCTTCATCTTCCACCGGAGTTGTTTAAAGGTCCCATGTCATGCTTTTCCGGTTATTACCCGTCCCCTTGTA
>NW_011343895.1:0-1790 GCF_000735185.1 Notothenia coriiceps
CCCTGTCTGGTCTGACCTCTTCCACCCACTGTAATCCTATTACTACTGCCAGCATTTCTGCTGTATACACTGAAAGTTGGTCTGATGCTCTTTTTGATATTGACACTTTAAATTCTGGGATATATATACCAATTCCGACACACTCTTCTTTGTTTTTAGAACCATCTGTATATATTTTGAGGTAATTGTGATAATTATTCCTGAGGTACAAACTTGTTTTGAGTCCTACTTCATTTATTTGCCACTCTCTTTTCTTTTCTACAATACTCACAATCCCTCTCTCATCTCAGATAGAAGATATGATTGGAGACGACCAGCCAATCACAATTGACCTTCTCGAGTTCTCCGATTGGTTGGTTTTGTGGCACATTTGTAACGCTGTGACAACTTGAGCGAGCACAGGCAAAGCTGAGCGCGCACAGGGTGGAGAGGTCGAGCGAGCGGGGGAGAGAGAGCGCGTGCAGCGGTCTGCTTGCGCACGGAGCAGGAGTTTTATGAAAGAAAATATATTTCTCTGTGCTCAAAAATGTTCAAGTGTGCGCTCAATCGCATTTTCTATGCTCAACATGTTTCATTGCTTGCTCAGGATAGAGGCACAAATATAACGCCATAGAATGTCAACGGGTGCTAGTGGAGTGCACGCGCCTCAAACAAGCCTAGTTTGTTTACACAATTGCGGCGCAACTTGGTGGGCGGTACCCTGGAAAGAAATCTCTGCGTGAGAGCTCTGCATTTCCATGCTCGAGGCAGGGTCGGGGGATGGGGTTACAAGGCTCGCGTCTTGTGCTGCATTCACTTGCACTCGGACATTAGGGATTTTCTCTCATAAATGTCCGATGAGCCACAACTTTTCTTTCAAAACAAAGCTGCCAACTGGGGTGGCAGGATATGCACCATCACCCCTCGTCCTCCATGATCAAGCGGCTTCTCTGATTTTGTTGTCAATGTTTTGACTGAACTTTGTTACTGTTCACAAGTAAACATTACGTTTGAATGATTTAGTGAGCTGGTGTTATTTTTTTCAAACCACAAACCGCATGTTGGCTATTTCAGCACCACGCGCTGTCCACCTACTTATAGATCCACTATCAGCGTCAGTGCACCCCGCTGCCAGATTGTGCCTGTGCTGTGTGTTTATGTTTATGTTTATTAAGGATTAGCTTTTGCTCTTGACAAAAGCTACTCTTCCTGGGGTCAGTCACTTAAAACAATACAACAATAATACAACAATAAAACATTGTGTGTTATTCACTCTCAACGTGGATAAAAGTACAATAAGCATTCTTCAGGTGTAGCCAGGTAGATTCTCTATTCGGACATTATAGCCTATATGTGCGACTGTCGGTCCGATATTGTAAAAAAAAAAAAAAATCTCTTTTTTTTAATTCTCAAAATAATTTTCCGGGCCAAATATTATTGCTGGCGAGCCACCAATGGACCGTGGGCCGCCTATTACCGACCCATGCTCTAAGTGAATGGGTGCTGTAAAAACTGCACTGCGCAAGTCTTTTTCTATTCAATGTGTGCGGCAAAAAATATAATCAACATAGGGGCACTGTGCTGACATACCTACCAAACGTCATCTCATAGTTCAGAGAGCTACACTTGTAGTGAAGAGGAGACGAGAGAGAGCAGCGTATAGCGATTTTAATCACTAAAACGGAAAGAAAATGAATGAAGCTGACCATCTACTTCAGCTTTGGTAAGTTCATTTGATGTCATAACTTTTGTTGATCTTCTGTGTTTTGCCTATAGGCTATTGATATTGTGACCTCAGTGATGAGGGTCTG
>NW_011343896.1:0-4473 GCF_000735185.1 Notothenia coriiceps
CTGGCGGGATTTGCATAAACGGGATTTGATTGGCTGATGCCAAGCATCGAGCCTCAAAAGTTGAACATTGTTCAACTTTTGATGCCGATAGATGCTCGTGATGCTTGCAAAGCCATGCCATGCTCCCCACAATGCAGTTCGGCGAAGATTACAAATCTTCTACGTCACCCCATTCAAGTGAATGGGCGAAGCATTGAAAGCATGTTTTGATGCCTGTAGTGTAGACGTACCTTACTCTGGGATAAATGCACTCTTTCTCACTGAATGCACTGTTCTCTCTCTCTCACACTCTCACACTCTCTCACACACACACACACACACCTAGAACTAGAGTTTACAAACGTAAACCACCGCTCCCCTGCGGAGGTCCCTGAACGCACCGCGGCCACTCTCACGAGGGCCGCGCGCCCACAAATTAACGCTGTATTTCCCATTGAACGGTGAAATGCATTAATCGGAGCTATTATACCAGGCAAGGTGTGTTAACAGCACGCCGGCAATAGCGTCTCTTGAACCCGCACAGTGCTTTGACAGCACTCGGTTTATTCCACTCACGTGCACACGCCCACCTGCTGGCTCCCTTTACTGGGGTTTACAGCAGGGGCGGGGAGTGTAGGATGGTGTTTCTTCCGCTGGGTATGGGCAATAATCAGCCACGCTGCGATTACTCCTTATCCCGTGGGCAAGGAGATCGATCCATAGAGCCCTTCCGTAAAGACGGGGGCTCCCAGGAGATCAACACGGTCCTCTTTGGAAAAATGCCATGCCGTGATATCCCAGCAGGGACATTACACGGCAGGCAGCGGCGGCGGCCTGTGATGAAGTAGGGTCGACCCTATATCATGTGAAGCCACCGAGCACCGGTCCCCGGGGGAACCGGGCCTGGGGCAAGGCTCGTGGACCAAGCTACTTATTCGGCCTTGCGGCCCAATAATCGCTCTGACCTGGTGAGGCGGGGGCATCTCTAGCAATGAGCGAGTAGCCCACACACCCGCTGCCATGATCATCATCCAGGGAGAGTACAGCCCTGGGCGGTGGACTTTCATGGACGCCAGACTCGGAAGGGATGGCGAACGTGAAATGGCACCGCCTCGGCCATATCCTGGTCCCCCAAACACTCAAAGCAGAGGTGGTGGGGATCGGCGCCCGCTATCTTTCTTTCTCTTTCTTCCTTTCTCTCAAAAAATATGTCTCGGACTCAGTGCTAGGCTATCACCTCCGCTCGCTGAAGAGTAAAGGATGGTGGTCAGGAGGCGAGGCCTCCTTTTATACGGAAGTGAGATGCGCACGTATTCAGGTAGGCCCGCCCCGGGGCGGGCTACGTCTATAGAAATCTCAGTAGGTGAATGCTTGCATGATAAGGTAGTACCCATAGAGTCCAGTAGAGGGCGGAGCCTGTGAGAGATATAACAGGAAAGCAAATGGCTACTTAACATGCAGAATGACGTCATTTTGCATGCTAAGTAGCCATGGGCTTTCTGGGGCTAAATCTTTATCAATAAACTGATTTAAAAGGTAAAAGTTCCTTCAAAATAAGAGTTCCGATCTTATTACTATCAAAATAAAATTGCAAAACGAAAACGTTAACTTAGGAAAATATTGGCATACTAATATAATCACCTCTCTAAAACTCATTTTAAATATAGTTCGACATATTATTGGTCATTTACAATAATAATAATAATAATAATAATAATAATATTATTATATATTAGTAATAAGCTTTATATTTGTACAGCACCTATTACAAGAATTGTAGCCAAACTCGCTTCACAGCAGTTCAATAGACAGATTAGTATAACATGACAGGATAAAAGCAATGTAGAGGAGCAGCTACATTTCAACACAAATATCCACGAAGGTTAATACATGAAGACTTGTGACTCGGACTTGACTTGGACTCTTCTTAGGTGACTCGGCTGGACTTGGACTCGGACTCGAACACAGGTAATGATGACTCGGACTCGACTCGGACACTCCTTGGGTGACTCAGACTTGGACTCGAACACAGGTAATGATGACTCGGACTCGACTCGGACACTCCTTGGGTGACTCGGACTTGGACTCGGACTCGACTACGACTCTCCCTTGGTGACTCGGACTTGGACTCGGACTCGAAGAGTGTTGACTTGAGAGTGACTTGGACTCGTGAATTGGTGACTTGACTACAACACTGCTGGAAATTATTCCACGTTGTGGAATGAGACACACTTAGATATCTGACCTTGTGTTTTAAACTGGCCATGTTGGCCCAGAAGCCCTCAATATCTGGGTCTGCTGCCAAGCTAGGCACAGGCATGGTCTGGTAGTCCAGGAACTCCTCCCCTAATGAGTCATGTTATTGTGGGCTGTGGTAGGGGAGAATTTGGGCATACCTTTTTTGGATGAGAATCAAGGGTAGAGTTACAAACTTCTACTCACTTAAAGATATACTTCAAAGGTTAGGGTGAAACTGAGTAGCTGTTAAGAACAGTATCTTTTGAAGAATTTGAGAAAATATAAAAATATAGATTTGACCTGTCAACAAAGTAGAGGGTATCCTCCATTAGGGCTAAACGATTAATCGATTTTAAATCGTAATTGTGATTTGAAATGATGCGATTATCAATCGCAAAGCCTGCGATTTTGTTGTTGTTGTGTTCTTCTTGTGTGTCAGTCATCCATACCAATCAGAAGTGCTGTGCTCCACATGTACCAGCCATTGCTAACCAATCAGAAGTGGCCCAAGGTAACTAAGCATATACGCCCAACAACAACACTGCACGTGAAACGCCCACATGTGAAGACGTTTCTAACACTCATGTGTGGATTCAAAAATGGCTGCAGCCGCGCCAGAAGAAACGTTGGATAATTTAGTCCCGAAAAAAAGCAGCACTTCAGTGGTCTGGACATATTTCGGGTTTAGGACGACAGATGTGGGAAAAAAGCAGGTTTTGTGCACGACATGTCAGGGAAAAGTTGCTACATCCCGAGGCAACACAACAAACCTTTATCAGCACTTGAAAAGGCGAGTGCACAGCCAGAAACTAAAGTAACGTGCTATAGCAGAAAGTTTAATACAGCGTATTTCTGGTATATTCATTTTAATGTCACCTGATATATAGGATGTGTGTTAAACTTGAATGGACAAGTCAATTTTTTCCTCTTAATTATAGCGTTTTTTTAATATATATTCCTAAAATGATGTCCCATTTTAAGTAGAAGTAGATTAGCGCAAATGGTCTTTTTTTCCACTTTTGTGTTATAATCAGAAGGTGTTTTTTTGGCTATTTGTGAGTAGGTAAGGTACAGTACAACCTGTGATTTCTGACTTGAGTGAAATGATTACCCGTTGATTTTTCAGAAAGCCATTTTGGGCTTTCAAGGGCGGAACTCAGTAGGTTATCTGTAAGAGTTTTTGTATGATCTGGAAACTTAAATTAATAAAAGGAGGAAATGTTATGTAATCTTGGACCTTCTCAATATAACTATAATTTAATTACAGTTTCCAGATATTAGAAGAGGCCCATGAGTCTTTGCTAATTATCAATGGTCTTTGCAATTAACAGAGGAACTCCAAGAGAGGGCTTCCTCAGATATAATACAGTTAAAGTCTTGTTAGTTAGTGGTTCATATCCTGCAAGACTCCTAAAGAGCATGAGACGACTGGGTCACACAGTTAGAGAGACAATGGTCGTTCTAAATTATCAATAGATGTATTCTTTTTAAGTGAGCTGACTTTGAGGCTGGGGGAAGTTCAGAGAAGGCCTTAGGGCAGGCCTATTCAACTGGCGGCCCGCGGGCCAGATGCGGCCCAGAACCAACTCCCGAGTGGCCCAGCCTCCCGTAGCCAAATTCCTACACTAGTACAGACCATGAACGCAACACTCCGCATTGCATAGAAACCACCAAACCACAACGCAGCACGTTTTTTGAAAGTGCATCTAGTGGTGCTAGTAACGGTGGTCCTATGATAGTAACTCTAAAACTTGTCTCTCTCAACTCTGAAGCGTAAACAGAGACAAAACGGTCATTGATCTTGTGGAGCAGATCCAAGTCAAGCTGGACCTTTTCGCGACCGACTTGAGCACGGGTCGGATACTGCATTTTCCGACGCTCCCCAAACACATCACATCTCCGGCACAAATCACGGATGTAATGACAGATTTCATTGCGAGGTTGAAAGAGAACTTTGCCGGTCGATTGGATGGACTTGCTCTGCCCACAGAGGTGATGATGGGCTTTGCCAGAGACCCCTTCCCTGTTGCAATAGAGGGGGACGTATCAACCAGAGCAAAGGAAGTGGTCCCCTGCATCGACAAGGGGAAATATACACTGGAACTTATTGGCATGCAGCGCACTAACGGGCCAGCGAAGTTTTGGAGTGATGTCAAAAACAGCAGTTCCTAACGTTCAGAAAGTAGCGACCTGTGCGCTCAGTATGTTTGGATCAACATACACATGTGAATCAAGCTTTTCACACATGAACTCAAT
>NW_011343897.1:0-1984 GCF_000735185.1 Notothenia coriiceps
GGGGAGATAGAGGGATGACAGTGTTCAAAGGGGGAGATAGAGGGGATGACAGTGTTCAAAGGGGGAGATAGAGGGGATGACAGTGTTCAAAGGGGGAGATAGAGGGGATGACAGTGTTCAAAGGGGGAGATAGAGGGGATGACAGTGTTCAAAGGGGGAGACAGAGGGGTGACAGTGTTCAAAGGGGGAGATAGAGGGGGTGACCGTGTTCAAAGGGGGAGATAGAGGGGTGACAGTGTTCAAAGGGGGAGATAGAGGGATGACAGTGTTCAAAGGGGGAGATAGAGGGGGTGACAGTGTTCAAAGGGGGAGATAGAGGGGATGACAGTGTTCAAAGGGGGAGATAGAGGGGGAGATAGAGGGGGAGACAGTGTTTAAAGGGGGAGATAGAGGGGATGACAGTGTTCAAAGGGGGAGATAGAGGGGGTGACAGTGTTCAAAGGGGGAGATAGAGGGGTGACAGTGTTCAAAGGGGGAGATAGAGGGGATGACAGTGTTCAAAGGGGGAGATAGATGGGATGACAGTGTTCAAAGGGGGAGATAGAGGGGATGACAGTGTTCAAAGGGGGAGATAGAGGGGATGACAGTGTTCAAAGGGGGAGATAGAGGGGATGACAGTGTTCAAAGGGGGAGATAGAGGGGATGACAGTGTTCAAAGGGGGAGATAGAGGGGATGACAGTGTTCAAAGGGGGAGATAGAGGGGTGACAGTGTTCAAAGGGGGAGATAGAGGGGGTGACCGTGTTCAAAGGGGGAGATAGAGGGAGAGATAGAGGGGGTGACAGTGTTCAAAGGGGGAGATAGAGGGGGAGATAGAGGGGGTGACAGTGTTCAAAGGGGGAGACAGTGTTCAAAGGGGGAGATAGAGGGGGAGATAGAGGGGGTCTTAATGCCAAACCATTTGATCATTGATCACCCCATGGTCCTCTCTTTGTTCCCGTGTCCACATTAAACTGGTGACTAGATGCAGGAGCTTTCTTCAGTTCAAACTGCGGACCAAAGACAGGAGGGGTTTGACCCGTAGACATCTGAGAGCTGTGAGCTTTGAACAATAACTCAAACCACTTCATGACTAACTTTTTTATTGATTCAAACATAAGATGTTGTGTAAAATGAGGCCGGAGGTCCTCACAGAGGACGCTTCATTTCTTCACCAGGTCTCACGGGACTTCACGTTCTTCAGTCTGCAAAATGAACAACAATGGAGATCCAATAAGCAGAGAGAACCTTCATCCATTAGTTCAACACAAGGACATGTATCAGCAGGTTACTCGACACACTCACGTTCACGGTGAATCAGATTGGTTTGAAAATAAATAAAAACTGAAAAATATGAACAATTATTTTATTTATTTATTATTTAAGATGTAAAAAATAGAGAAATATAAATAAGAATAATTAAACATTCAAATGTGACCAGTAAATAAAAACATTCAATTAAAAAATAATTGGTTCTGAAATAAAAATAGTAAAAGTATGATTGTTATGTAATAAACAACACAACCCCCTCAGACAGTTTCAACAACAACAACAACATCACCTCCGGAGCAGCTCCTGAGTCGACACCGTGTCCTCGTCGCTGTCCTCCTCCTTCTTCTTCTTCTCTTTGTGTTTCTGCTTCTTCCCTTTCTTCTTCTGTGGTGGACACGACGTCACGTTAGAGAAGCAGCAGTGAGGAGAGAGTTATTTGAATGTTGTCTTTATTCCTACCTTCTTCTCCTTCTTGTGTTTGTGCTGCTTCTTGTTTTTGTGCTTCCTGTCTCTGCTCCTCCGGGAGGCGCCTCCGGCTGCAGGAGGGCAAACAACAGATCTATATCTAGATCTACACTTTCTATACATCGTTAGTGCTGAGTATACATCGTTAGTGCTGAATAAACATCGTTAGTGCTGAGTATACATCGTTAGTGCTGAATATACATCGTTAGTGCTGAGTATACATCGTTAGTGCTGAATAAACATCGTTAACACGTTTACAGGGAACTGCA
>NW_011343898.1:0-6357 GCF_000735185.1 Notothenia coriiceps
CCCCCCACCCTAACCTTCCCTTATTTGTTAAGCGATTTTGAGTCCTTGAAAAGCCTAAAAATAATATTCCTGAGAGGTAGACAGACTACATCACACGTCACGTGTGGTCCACAGTGAATGTATTCCTGACAGCAACAGGTGATAAGAATCAAAGGATCCCATAGGAAATGCATGCAGGTCATTTTTGACCCACTTATGGAAGCTTGGGGTAGAAATACAAAAACTACAATTTCTTAAAATGTAAATGTATCATTTGAATGGCTTGATATCCAAAACATGTTTGAGGAATAGCTGGAATATGAAATGATAAAAAAAATGTAATTACAAAGATACTTCAAGAAAACCACCGGGTCCAAAAAGACCCACTTATGCATCTAAGGGGAAATATTATGCTTTCTGGGGTTTCCCCTTTCCTGTAGTGTTGGTCTGGTAACACTCAAGCTTCTATTGGCTAGTGCTACAACACATCTCTAAGCGGTTGACCAATCAGAGCAGACTGGGCTCTGGTTTCAGACAGAGGGTGAAAAGAGGTGCTGCAGCACAGGCAGTATGAGAACAATAAATAAAGAGCTTTTTAAACTTTAAAGCGTAGAGACACTGATATGAACCTGAGAATAATGGAACCACTTAGTACAAAGATCTTTAGTTTTTATTTACATCATTTTGACTTCACAGAAACATTTCTTTCCATGTATAAATGACTAACTGCATCTTCATCAGTTTCAAAGCTAAGTCTTTAAGTCAAGGATCACATACTCCACTTCCACCCCAACACTGAAAGCTGTGTTTGACATACGAGATGCCATTTTCAGTGTATCCCTCTGCTCATGGTACCATTCGTCATGAGGATGAATTTGTATATTTCTATCTATCTAGTGGTCCAGTCAGGCGCTGGCGCTCTTGGCAGCCATCTGTTCATGAGCCTGCAGGGCCAGCTCGATGTAGCCCGACCTCTGAGACTCCTTCTGGGCATAAATCTGCAAGCACAAGGGTCAGAGGTCAGCGAGAGAGGAGAGAAAGGTCAGGCCAAATACTTTGAGCCTTAAGTGTAACAGTAAGAGGTATAGCCAACGAGTCCTCTCCGAATAAACGACTAACTTTGTGCATGATACAATAAAGCAGCGGCTCGCCCCCCCCCCCAGTGGGCCGCCAAATAATTAGCAAAACGTGATTTGTGTGGACATTTTTATTATTAAGATTAATTTTAACCTCCTTTCCTTTCTCGATCCTCCTTAGCAACGGTCATTACAGTCCTTGACAGCGGTCTGTTCTAATGGATTAACAACGTGTCACATGTTCTGAATCGACCAATCAGAACTTTATTTGGCCACCCTATCGTTTATGGTTGAATGTGGGCCGTGAACATTTTTTAGATTCTTAAGTGGGCTCTGAGTTGAAAAAGGTTGGGAACCGCTGCAATAAAGTTTAAAGCTATTCTTCAGTGTTAAACCCCCCCCCATTTAAAATCACATTGATAATGAATTTAGTGGCAGACTAAAATGAACGGTCAAGCGTGACTAAAGGAGAGGCGGTGCCGTGACAGCGACTGTAGCGGACTTGTCTCCTGCTGCTAACCCTTCACATTAAATGGCTGTCATTCCCAATGTCCACCCCCCCCCCCCTCCCCTCTGCTTCAAGGCAGAGGGGCCGTGAGCTCTAATAAGAGCTGATGTGTCCGGGGGTTGGCCCCGCAGTTCCCACGCCGGAGACAAACCCAAACCCTCTCACGGAGGAAACTTAAGATGAGACGGCCTTCACTCGACCTCTCGGAGCTACACTGACTCCTGATTTACTCAGATGATCCTGAGGGACACGACTTATGTGACCCGGGTCATTTCTGGATCAAATGGCAACACATAACCTGCACATATTAAAGTAAACACTCAAACCCAGCACCAGACACTTTTTTTTTTACGCTGCTATGGACAGTCTTACACTAATAAGCTTTTCAATGTTTTGAATTTGAATTTAATGTACATTCTCAAAGATAGTGACTGGATCAACACAGGCTCACTATTTGGCAAGATGACTAAGCCTTATATTGGCTACTTAGTGAGAATCCACTCAGTGAGCAACAGATACCAAGGATGCTGGCTGATGAAGAACACAAAGTAAGCTAGGTAGACAATATAAGGCTTAGTCATCTTGCCAAATAGTGAGCCTGTNTTCATCAGCCAGCATCCTTGGTATCTGTTGTTCAGTGAGTTTATTCCCCCCCTTCAATCAATCAATCAATCAATCAATGTTTATTTATATATATATCACAAATGTTACATTTGTCTCAGTGGACTTCACAGTTTGTACAGAATATCAGTATGACAATACAACACCCTCTGTCCTTAGACCCCTTCCATCTTGATGTTTCTTGGCATCTCTTTATGACCATTTATTTATGAGTTACTAACATTTATAACTTCCAAAAGGGAGCCTTATTGTAAAGTGTAAAACACATTCCCATTTATTAATGAGTTACTATCATTTCTAATAAGGCTTAGCAGTACAGATAAATGTGGGCTCACTATTTGGCAAGCAACCGGTCACAGTCACCCTGTTTATCTCATGCCTTATAAAAGCTTATCAATGATTTATAAAGTGTTCACAACCTAATTAATACATGAATTACAAACTATTTGTCTTATTGTAAAGTGGTACCCATATTTTTATATATATTTGTTTTTGTATTCAGGGTAGTGGGAAACGGATTTCTCTGTACACACAAACTGAAAGATTGATAATAAAGTTGACTTTGACTAAACACCAGGCTCAGTTGTTCTCACCTTCAGCAGCTCGGCGCCGGCGGCCTGCTGGCTGGAAGCTTCCTGCGCTGACTCGCTGTGAGGGTGGACCATGTGGAACAGAGACACAAGGTTCACTGCATCCTGGAGCCTGGAAACACACACACACACACACACACACACACACACACACACACACACACACACACACACACACACACACACACACACACACACACACACAAACACACACTTAGGCTACAGAACTTTGCCAGCATGTACAGAAGCTGGCGTGACGACGGTTAACCGCTTTCATCTCCTTCAGTCTTGCAGGAATGAGTCTTAAATCCCAAATATAATTCAGCATGTTTCCACTTCTGGTTCCCTTGAGAAAGTTAGCCCTTTGGATGCTAACTTCCCAAGTTGGCCTTGACCCCTTTTTTCAGACTAAACAATTTATTAAAGGATTTAAACCATGAATAAATATAAATGTAGCAAAAGATTGTTTTGAACCACATTGTATTTACCAAATAACCCACATGATTGGACAAACTTCTCAAAAAAAAACACATGTATCCCCATTCTTTTATTTTCCATCTAGTAGAATCATGTTGTGAAATAATTTGTAATACTTTGATATAAAACCAGAAAAACATTTGAGGTGATATCGCCCACCCTTTTTGAGTTACCTCGTACCAGCATATTCCAGCAGGAGCATTATTTGCAGAAACTCTGATATCTGTAATTAATACATTAATAATCTGTGCATTGATTCCAACTCACTGCTCTCTCTTCAGCATGTCCACGATGAGCGCGTCCACCCGGCGAGCGTTCAGCAGGAACCAGGTCAGGCCCCCGAAGTGCCGGGTGGAGCGCAGCAGATCGTATTTGCCGTGCTTATCCAGGTCCTCATAGGTGGCAGAGTGGACCTACACAAGAGGAATATATCAAATCAGACATCTTATTTATAAGGCCCAATAGGCGCGTTCACACAGGAGTACTTTTCCTGTGTAGTTCCCTTAGTTCCTTGGATTTTGCGTTCACACCAAAAAGAGAACTTAGTTCAGAGAACTTTTACCCCCTTTCGGTGTATTCACGGCATTCGTTTTGTTATTGTTTTATAGTTATTTGTTAATGTAACCCAATTTGTGTTGTTTGAAATTCAAAAGGATATCGCATTGTGTTTGTTACTTTCGTTGCAGTTGTATATGTATTAAGTGTAATTTGGCTTGGCTTCCTATTTGTGGCAGTGATGCAAACACAGGTATGGTGAAAAAAGAGAAAACTATTCGAAGCAGAAAAAATGTGCATCACTGTTATGGACATGCTTTTATTTTGAAGGAGAGTTAGCGCTGTTGACAGGAAGTTGTTGTTGCTATGGAAACAACGTGACAGATTAATGGAGAAAAGTAATATCTACATATAAAGACGGAGAAAGTAAACAATAACGTTTATGGTTAAGTGTTAGCACCCCCCGAAGAGGCACAAGCTCTTACGTTGATATTGGAGATTTCAATAAATTCAATTTGAAAAAAAAAACGGGAAAAAAAACAAACAAAACGAATATCCGAATAACAGAATTGAAACCCGAATAGTACTCCAACGAACGAATATTCGGATATTCGGGTACAGCCCTAATACACAATATATGTCAAAATGCCAACAAATTGCATTTTTGATTTTTAGTTAACATTTTATTTGGTGTCAGACAAATCCCTCAAAGATCATTCCTTCCAATATAATTACTTATTTCCCTGCGTGTTGTAGATATCAACACAATGGCTTTCCACATCCAATTTAAAACTACAAATACCTTCTTGTTCCAGTTTACACTCTGTATCAAGTCCCCCAAAGAAAACACAGGGCTGACTGTGCACATTTCATGGTCTAACAGGGTCCTCTCACCCTGATGAATTCTGAGGAGTCGGGCTCAAATTGGACGAGACACAAGTCCAACACGTCCTCGTGGCGGTCCTGAGAGAACACCATCTGATGGGGAGAGAGAGAGGGAGAGAGAGAGGGAGAGAGAGAGGCGAACGAATGGGTCAGGGAACGGGGAAATGAAAGCCTCTCACTCACACAGGTGTTCTCACTTATTTTGTCTGATTAGGACTTTTTTTAGGACTATAATGGTGCTCAGAGACCTCACCTGGCACCAAGAGAGACAGCTTACGTCTTAATCATTGAGCGTGCACATCAGTGTCACAGTAAGTTTGAGGTTTTTGGGGAGTTTTCCTGGTTTCAAAAACCTGTATTAGTTCTTATCAAAGTGAGGAGAAAGCTATATAATCTAGTTGTAGTACTTAGACACTTGGTGGTGTTTGTGAATAGAACTTTTTAAAAATTGTAATGAATGAATACTGGATCTGACACCTGTAATAAAAAAGTAGACATTTTTCACAGTAGGCCTTTTGACATTAAGTAAAGCATGTGTTTCAGTAATCAGGTGTTGCTACTAACTATCAATGACCAGGACTGTATTCATGTTATTAGAACAAACTGTGCTTTTCCCTCTTTGAAACATGCACTGACAAAAAAAGACTGAAAATTAAATGTGTAATAGAACCACAAAATGTTACTAAAATAAAAAAGAGTTAACGGTAGAGTAGGTAAGAATGGAGAAACCAGCTCGAGTGCGCTAGAGTTTGAAAATACACAACCGGAAAAAATCTGCCCCTTCCTCACAGAGCCCCTCCTCCAAAACACACGAACACGCACATGACCAATGAGGGCACGAGGTGAGTTTGTGCACAGATGGAAGGCTGACAGGCAGGTAGGCCATCCAGTTACTTTAGCCGGGCCGGCTCAGATGATTGGTCGTGCTTTTTACAGCGTCACGGCTTCCACTGATGATATTTTTTTATGGATTTTTTGTCAAAGCACTTCAGATATTCATTGCTATCGGGATGTTAAGAGCATTCCATGGAATATAACTAAAAAGTGTTTCTGAAGTCGGTTTCTCAAACTTACCTACCCCACCATTAAAGCGAGCTCAAAGCCTGTACTAACCAGAAGACAGGTCTTGACGTGTCCCCAACATAAATGGGTACATCTGGCCTCCTCTTTGCCAAGTCTTTCAATGTTGGGTAACTACAAAAGAAAGGACGGTTCAAATCACAGATATACAACATAGAGCTCGGGAAAAATGACCACTGCAAAATCTACTGAAGAATACAGAGTTATTGGCAAAGTCCTAATCACAATTTATACACAATTGCTAGTAAAACCTCCTCTCTGAATAGTCTTTAGGTAACTAGAAAAGACAGGACAGGTCATCTTAGTGACGGAAAAAGAAGGTAGACTATTTCGCACCATGTTTCTGTAAGTAAAAAACAATAATAATTGAATGACGTTATGATAACCAGCTATTAATGCTTGTTTTTATCTATTTATCTAAACCCCTTTTGCGTGTTAAAAAACAGAAAATTAATTAAATGTATCATATCAACACATTTCACATGACTGTATTAGGTTAGTTGGGGAGGGGCTCCTTATTTTCATCTAAAGTAACAGACAGAGAATCAGCACTTTGGAAACAGGGCTGAAACAGAGGGGATTATGGGTAACGCTACAATGATCTGTTTGGTGGTTGGAGCCAAACACTTCAGAGACATGTTTTGTA
>NW_011343899.1:0-3034 GCF_000735185.1 Notothenia coriiceps
TTAATCTCAATGTATTCACTCTAACTTCTGATCACTCATTGATCTTCCACTCCTTCTTTTTAAACTCGCTAAACACTCAGCACTCCTTTCAGGCATCAGAGAAAAGAGCAAGTAGACACACTCCGGGCTGCTGCTCTCACAGCCGACAATTAGAGCATCTCCTCTTTTACAGAATCGGGAGGGGAGGAGATACTTTCACAGACAAAGACAGACACACCCCGGCTGGAGCTCTCAGCCTTTTCAGGAGAAGGGGGAACATATTTCAAGCTGCAGCTTCTTTGACCAAAAAACAACAAACTATGGTATACCAAAACACATTTAGCGCTTCATACTGAGTCTCTAACTCATATTACGGCCTGACAAAACATGGAAACCTCCACTTTTGAATTTATTGAATTCACAGAGTCGCGAGGCAAATTTTATCTTTTTAACTCCCTCAGATCGGGCTTATTAATCTCTTAATTACTGACGGACCGGAACAGGCATGGGCACCCCTCCACCCTGTTTTTGTGCACTTGGCTCACAAAGCAGATCATATTCCCTCAGTCAACTAATTGCTGGACCTTAGACAAATCATCAGGACTTTCCTAGGCAGAATTCACGACTACGAGGTCAGATACAGTGATTCCTCCAGCATAACATGTCATTACAGCTCGCAAAGCAGATCATATTCCCTCAGTCAACCTTTAGCTTCTCAGGCAGACTACGAGCAGAATACACGTGATCTCTCCAGCATAAGCATTTATCAACATAAAACAAGAACAACAACCAAAACAAACAACCATCAAACAGAACAAACAACCAACAAACGACAATAAATTAATTTCAACCATGGCTTTGTAAATCCCAAATCCACTCTCCTCTGCTCTTTCTTTATAACCAATACAACTTCAAAAGTCATTTCATTCCAAATACGTTTTGCTTACTGTGAGTTGGTATTTTCCCCTGTAGAAGTTCAAGTCTGGTTCCTCAATTCTTTGAGTTTACCACAGCTATCTATGTCTGCCTGGCCAAGGGAGTTGAGACCTTCTAGAGAAAAAAACACAGCAACCCACAGCATTCGGCAATCTCGGTAGGACCTCCACTTGTGTTAGTGCAATGTATGGCTCACCAACCTTAATGTTAACACAGAGAGAGAGAGATACATAAAACACAAACATGGTTGAGATTAAACAACAACAATAATAATCTGGAGTACAACATCACCTGCCACAGCCACCAATCGCGGAAATGTCCCCCCACCAGTAGCAACAATCATACAGCATATATAGCCACTGCAATGAACACACACACATGTTATCATGCAGCCAACCACACGACCTTCACATGTTTTTCTCTCTGAAAGCTATACTTGTATATGTTGAAAAGTCATCATCTCATGACGTCCTTAGGAGTAATTAACCAACAAAGACTTAAGTGTATTATCTCTGAGTAGCCTCTCGCACTTCCTATGACCTCGGCATCAGCTCACTTAAAATGAATACATCTATTGATAATTCAAAATGACCATTGTCTCTCTAACTCTGTGTGACCTAACTGAGTAACACACACAATATGGTTTACCATGTGATCTTAATGAATAAGCCAGAAATACACTGTAATAAGAATTGCCATAACACCTCCAATTCTGTATATAATAGTGTTTATACATACATTATTTGTCTAGGAACATTTGTGCTGCCACGTCTTAGCAATTCTGTCCATAAGATGCCCTTTGACATTTCTCCTGCCCACCACCACACCTAGATGCTTACTGCTGCCCTACAATAACCCCTGTCCCTACAGTTCCAGTCACCTGACCTCCTCCACCTGCTCACCTGTTCCCAACTTTCTCATGATTGCTGTCGATATTTAATCAGCCCGTTTTCCTCCCACTTATTGTCAGTATTTCAAAGTTGTCATCTTGCTTTGTGTTTTTGCTTTTGAGCTATAGCTGGACCAGTCTATTTCCTTTGGCAATGAATAACTGAGCTGATCCTGTCTGTCTTCTTTGTATGTGTTCAATCCATTTCCTAAATAGTGAGAGGAATAAAGGATTTAGAAAGCATTAGCCAAATAATGAACTGAAAGCACAAGCTGAATGACAAGAACATGAATATATGATGATTAAGAGTCTTTGAACATGTCCAATACCACGGTTTTCAAAATGTTCAAGAAGATTGAGGATATTTTTTCACCATTCTTATTTTATCCAAGCCTTTTCCGGGGTAGGCAAGTAAGTTTGGCAGTGGGCCAATTTTTTTCTGAGCCACAAGATGGCGGGCCAGAACATAATCAAAGCCTAATTCAAGTAAATTATTTTGGTAAGAGGGCGCAGCGCCCCTGTTCCCCGGTTCAGAAAAAACTCTGATATGGCTGATGGCCCTCCCCATCAACACTCTGATGTGCAGTCAGATCCGCTGATTGGTTCACTGATGATATAGGCGCCCAATCCAGAGCCTCTGGGTAGACCCGCCCCAAAGGGAGACTCGTCCTCTCTAGCCCCATTTCAGTCCAATGTTAAAAGCCAGGGCTATTATCTGTATTTTAACAGACTTATCTTTTAAATTGAGGTGTATTTATTGTTCTCTTCAAAGTTTATTTTTCTCTGAAATTTTAGGGAGGATGGTCCTCCCTTTCCTCAATGGACGAGCCTCCACTGAGTAAAGTAGAGTTATTAACTAGGTAGCAGTGTTATTTAACATACTTTTATTGTCGAGTATTGTCAAGTTCTCTGGGTTTTTGGCATTTATTTGAGTGTTTGCCCACATTTGAGAGGCTTGAGGGGCAACAGAGGACGCATGGACAACTCGAATCCTTTTTCCTTTTCTTTATTTCAACTTTTCAAGGACACATTAGGATTCTTTCAGGTTGAAAACCTTTGAAAAAAAAAAAAAAATTACAGCATGTTTTGCTTTGCAATTTAATATATTATAACCTAAATTAATCAGTAACCAAGTATTTTACTCAAACTCAATGTATTTAATAGTTAAATAAGTACTTTAATTGACCTGGTTCCCACACATTTGCCATATGTGACCCGCTCTATCAAAAT
>NW_011343900.1:0-2256 GCF_000735185.1 Notothenia coriiceps
GGTGATGGCTCTGGTGAAGGCCCTTGAGCCACGCTAGATCTTGACCTGGGGGCAGGCACAGATGGAGGTTCTTGCTGATAGGCCCAGGCAGCTGTGAAATCGGAAATAAATATAGGACAATAATTACAACTAAGTTCATTAAAATATAAAGTTCAAGTGAAATGTTTCTCAAGCACAAATAACAATGCACAACTCAAAATAAAATGGGGAGGTGGGACAGGAGTCTCTCTCTCTCTCTCTTACAACCTATTTAACTATGTTACACCATCACAATGAAAGTACACTATTACTGTAATATTTACATTTACCTATCTTCAAATGGATCCGTGTTGTTGGTTGCTGTATTCTCCAGGTTCTGATGCTCCATCTCCACTGCTGCTAGTGTTACAAGTCCGCTGTGCAGAGCTGGTAATCAGATAATAAGCCTGTTGAATAGGAGAAAAGAATGAAGCAGAGGGAAAGTTGCTGCCGTTTGTGTGGTTGTCTTAGCCAGAATTTATTAAACACATTAATAAATTCACTTACAAATTATATCCGTTTTCTCTATTTATCTAATCATTCTCTGGTTTGACGCCACATGTATCTCTGCGTTGTGTTGTGTGGTCGAATGAATATGACTTCCTTCTTGGCAACCAGGTTTATTATCTGTGCAAACAGAATATAAAGAAATGGCTTCACCAGCTTTCTACCTCAATACTTCTCCTCAGTGAGGCCTGAAGCTAACTGAGAATGTAAAAATACATTTAGCCAATCAAAAATAACTGTATGTCTGACATATTTCGTTTTCTAATCAAAAATTGACATAAATCCACATGCCATATTATGACTTTCATGAAGGATTAAAGCCTTTTTCATTTACAGTATAATACAGTGATAACAGATAACACACACAACCCGACTGTACTCAGTTTAACATGGCTGTTGTACAGGCACAATATTAGCATAGCATTAGCGCTTTAGCATTTAAATAATATGAACAATTATGACCTCAGACCAGCATTTCACATATTTATACAAACAGAATAAACTTGAAATGTAAGCCAGACTAGTGCACGGGACTCATTACCAGGGCTCGACAGTAACGGTTGCCAGGTTGCCATTGGCAACCATTCAGAAAAAATGTCAACCACTTCTTGGCCTTTGGCAACCAGTTTTTAACATAAAGAAACAAGGACAGCAAACAGCTAAATGTGCACCCCAAAATAGATAAATGTTAATTATTTGTTGTATTAAGAGTGATATTTAATTGTTGTTGTGACCAGTCGGAACCTGATACTTAAGTTGCACGTGCATTGGTCTGATTACGGAACCACAAAGTGATGCACGTTTACTTGCGTGCCTGTGCGCCGTGTGTTTGTTTTACAAAAAATGGCGAAGCAAATTAAGTTGTTTGACTGTGGGGTAAAATGTTTGGCCAACCCGTCAACATCTCAAACGAATGTTCAAAGTGATTCAACTGATAAAGCGCAAGGTGAATCCGAACGAAAAGCAAAGAGGAATGTTGTCCATTCACTTCCGGTAAAAGTTCCTTCAAAATAAGAGTCCCGATCTTATTACTACCAAAATAAAAGTGCAAAACAAAACTTTACCATAGGAAAATATTGGCATACAAATATAATCACTTCTATAAAAAGGTAACACATTTTAAATATAGTTCACTCAGGAGAGACGTGATGTATGGAATACATGTTTATTATCGGGTCACATTATATAAATGAACATAATGATGACAGTTTGTAGCAAGTGAATGAAATAGTGTTTTGGCGATTAGGCCCAGGTTTGGTAGGATGTCATTCGGGAAGGAAAGAACCGTTTCCGATGAACCCCCCTGGGTCTAGACACTGGTGGTGGTGATAAGTGGTTAGGTCCGGTTGGAAGGGAGAAGGTTAAGCTTGGTCCTGAGTTGGAAGCAGGAGGCGAAGGGGTGGAGGAGGGTTGCGCGTTGACACCTGGAAGACAGCTGATAGAAAAGGGGAGAGCATATATAGAGGGATTACCAGGTGCGATGATTAGGCTTGTGAATAGAGGGACATGATAGGTTTGCTGAGGAGTGGCGCTCCCTATCCTTAAGTGAAGGGAGCGAGTATTGCCATGACGTGCAATACGAAGTGATAGGTCTTCCTGTCTGAACTTGCGCTGAGCTTCATTTCACTCAGGAGAGACGTGATGTATGGAATACATGTTTATTATCGGGTCACATTATATAAATGAACATAATGATGACAGTTTGTAGCAAGTGAATGAAATAGTGTTTTG
>NW_011343901.1:0-4264 GCF_000735185.1 Notothenia coriiceps
AATGAGATGTTGTCTCCATTCTTCAATGGGTATAGCGTCTAATGCCACCACATCTCCCAGGCTTGCCTGCACTGATTGGGGAAGGGCGTTAATGACCGCGTTCTTCCACAGCATTACGACAGACGGTGAAACGTCATGTCGTTCTCCAGTGCAGTCCTCCCACACTCCTTCACATCTCTTCAGGAAGGCATACATGTCTTCCCCCGGTTCTTTTCTCAGGCTGTTGAGGGCATGTAAACTCCGTGTTGTTGGGTAGATTTGACGAATGGCAGCCCAATACCTCGACCTGACTTTGTTGAAGAAAATGTAATCTGGAGAGTTGGTGCATTTGGCCTTGGAATCCACTGCTCTTGCCTCTAGTCTTCCTTCTATCCGTCCAAGCAGTGCCCTCATGTCTCCCAAGCACAGGTGGTCTTGGACTGTGTATTTCTCCAGATCATTCACCCACTTCTGACCTCCTTGTGTAAGTGGAGGTAGTTTTGCCGCTAATGCTTCCATGTCTCTGTGAGTCCATGATTGGTATTTCAATCTTCCTTCTCCAGCCGCTATCACCGGTAGCGTGAGTGTTGAGCAGTTCTTGAGTCTTCCAGCTTCAGTTAGTCTTCAGGTGTCTGGAGAACCTTCGCCTTCTCTTCTCTTGAGTTGTGCTTCCATACTTTTGCTGAGTTCTTCATTCTTTCTGTTGAGCTCCTCTTCCATCTTTCTGTTGAGCTCACCAGATCTTTCTGTTGAGCTCACCAGATAGGAGTTTTACCTCATACTCCAAGTCTTTGACACGTCCAACTCCAAAACTCCTCCTAAAACACCTAGAGTTGGAGCTTGTATTGGGGGTTGAAAGAAACTGTATTCTTCTGTCATGTCGGGAGGAGGCGCATCTGTCAGGCTTGGAAGGAGCTTTGAAGGTTGGATTACTGGAGCTTCTTCTGTCTTTTCTTTCTTATCTTCCTTTGCTGTGAGCTCTGCTCCTTGAGCCACATACATGCTGTTCGTTGATTCTTGGCTGACATATTTTAGATGGAGGACCAGACTTGTAACTCTAGATTTTCTTTTTTCAACTCTGTTTATAGCGCTTTTAGCAGGTCCATACCAAGGGGGTTGTCCGGCTTTGATCCATGCTTGTTGTTCTCGCAGGTATTCCAATTTTCATGGTCAATTACTGCTTTTCTATGGGCTTTCGTTGGTGCTGGTTGATCATCAGCTGGATACAGTCCTCTCGTTTGACATTGTACCAACAGTTTCTCCATGTGGTTCCATGTCTTTTGTCTAAGATTTGGAACTGTTATAGCATCTGATCTGATTTTATCCTTCCCTTGATATCTGCTGTTGAGCCTGGCTCTGCGTCTAGTCTCAACTTAGTTTGTTTTGGTGACATGTTCTCTAATTATTTATTAACTTATCAAAGATGAAGCACTAATCTTCTGACTAGCACCTTCGTTGCTGTTCGTCCGAACTTTAAATCTTTTTTTTTTTTTTTTTGCTCAAGGTTTTATTAATTTTTTTTTAATTATAGATTTTTTTTTTTTTTAAGTTTTAGGTAAAATATTAATAAAGTTAATTAATATATAAAAATATGCAAAATTTAAATATGAAATGTTAAAATAAAGTTGTACCGTGTATGGTTTTGACTTTGAAATATGAATATGGTTCAAATCCAAATCTCCTGTGTACAGTGCATACCGAAATGTATGAAATTATGCTAATGTCACTACTTGTGTTAGCTTCAATAAATTGGTGTTTGAAAAAGTATTATGTAAAGTTTCTTCTCTTATAATTAGAAACCACTTGCAATTCTATCTTGGCGATCAAGCATGTGTTTATTTATAACACTTAAAATTATACTTCACAATGTTATGGTGTTTCTTCTATTTGTGTAATAATTCTGTACTACCACCAGAGTGCGCTATTTTAATTTCCAGCTTAATCCACTAGGGAATAGCTGTTGCAAAACTGACTTGTTTTTAACAAGGAGAAACTTATTTTCCTTAAAAATATCTTTAAAATAGGAAGAACATTACACTATGGTTAAACAACACAGCACATAACCGCCAAAACACATTTGCAAACAAGAATATTCACAAAACCGCCAATACACATTTACCAGCAGAAGTACTTCCAATAGTTCTAACTCTAACAAGAAGTATGATGTTCTTTAGAAGATGGAATGCCTAGCCTCAGTGTGTTAAAGCAAACAGAGTACTTCAATTAGCATTTCATGAAATGGCGACTGCCGTGTGGTCACTGTGAACATGAGGTCAAGACAAGATGGCAACTGGTTTTCCAACCTTTGACCTGAAGAACAAAGGGATTTGAGAAAACACCTGGAGTTGAAATAATGGTGGGGTGATATTTTGTCTAGTAAATTCAACACACAACACTGTAGTTTAAAATAACATTTCTATTTAGTTTACAATGATAAATGGGCCTTATACCCTTACGTCATAGCCCTCTACCCATGTACGTAAATGTTTTGACTTTAAGAGCCAGTATGGTCATCTCTTCTGTTTAAACACGCTATTATGGGACAAATGGGACGCTATCCAAACACAATCAGAAGAATATCGTCTATCTAACGCACGAATGTCGCACTTCCTCGTCGTAATCCACAACGCAATGTCTTTTTGAAAACAGAAATAAAGTAACCACTGAAAGCTTCAAACTCCTCAGGCCTTTTCCTTGAAAAAGGACTTTTTTAAAACAGCCTCACACTGTTGTTAACACAAAACACTCACTCCAATAACCTTAGCTTCAAACTTTGGCTGTGTCTTTGCCTCAAGCAGTCCCGACTGCTTAATGGCCTAAAACCATTCACGTTAACTTAAAACGCAACAAAAGACACCTATTTAAGTGATTGGCCTCTGGCCGACATGTAATAACAGACAAACGAATAGCATGCAGGGTTAAATAGAACAAAAGAAATTGAACTCACCCTGCCTGTGACAAAGCAACGCCACGTGGTAGGATACCAATGTTTATCAATTTAGGCTTGTTTTAACTTAAATTGCACAGCTATTTTCAGGATCCGCTGGCCGCCGTCAAACACACAGAACTAACATTGTCCTACATAAACTATTGAAGAATTCGATATAACAGGTTTCTCCTTACCTAGTTGATTTGAGCTCTCTGTGTGTTTAACGGATGCCAGCGGGTCCAGCGAGCAGCCTGCTGTAGTCTCTCCCGGTTGTGCGAGGATCACGTCAGGGACACCAATTGTTAAATATGTTCTTTATTCTCGCGTCCAGGAGAGAAGCTTTAAAATGAGACTAAATGGAGTCGCTGAAAAGATTCAAATGGGATACTTTAATTAAAAAAGGCGCGGTAGTGTTACAGACAGAATATTGTTCCGGCAGAAAATAGCTGTGATCTGGCTCTCATGAGCAAGAGAAGAGAGGGAATCCCTCGTCCGGTGCTGCTATATATATCCTCTGCTGGCTCCTCCCCGCCAGCCGGCTCGCCTCGTCTCTAATGTCCGTTGTTGCATTTAAACAGAGGATTGGTACTTTTCAAATTCAATATATGCTTAACCCGCCTTTTCTCCTCATATTCTCTTTCATCACTTTTCATGTAACACATTCTAAACGCTGTAATCAATACTCCAAAATATACAGAAAATACTTCACGGCTGGTTTGGTTTCCGGATGTTGTCACATGCTACTCTCGTCTGTAAACAATAATGTATTCAAATAAACTGTACTTTCATTTAATATTCAGCATGGTAGTATCTCGACATCTATAGTTGTAGTGTTAAATCAGTAGGTTTTGGTTTGCACCACTCCATGTCATTTCGCTACTCAATTCACCTCTTTAGGAAATCGTATATTAGCCACATGCTAAATGCTAACCGTAGATGAAGGATTTTCAGAATAAAAGCTTAAAGAGCATCTTGCAGGTTTTTATTTATTCTACATTTATGCTTAAACTTGCTTGAAAATTACAATTAAAAAAGTGAATGCAGGATTTGATATGTTTTACGAGACATAAGGGCAGGAATTCAGAGGAAAAGGAGCAATTTTGAGCTCTGCTCTTAAAAACGGCTTTTTTTTAAGGTCATACGTCAAACGCGTCATAGTACATCACGCAGGGGACACATCTCCGCTCTCTGACCGCGGGTATAGTAGAGTTGCGTTGAGTAGAGCGGTTGTGTTTTAAGGAGCTTTTATTTTTCGTTGTTTTACATTGTACATTTCCATTTGTAATCATGGTGCAGTATTGTGTTTGTGCAGGTTACACAAATACCAGCCTGTCAGGACATCGGGTCCACTAGTTT
>NW_011343902.1:0-3054 GCF_000735185.1 Notothenia coriiceps
CAAGCGACTGAAGTGCTGGGTGACCGAGGTTATCGACCGGTAGAGCCCTTCCGTGGATACGGGGGCCCCAAGGAGATCATCCCGGTCTTTCTTGGACAGTGCGGTCAGACCCAGCCACACGTGACGTGACGCCAATGTGGCCAGGGACATCACACGTCCAGCTGCGGTAGCCATACCGTGGACGGCAGAGTCCTGCACGGGTCTGATTTTCAAGACCCGCTCCCGCCCCGCACCCGCGACGTGCAATACCGAACCCGCCCCGCTACCCGCACATATTGCCAATTAGTTCCGCAACCCGACCCCAACCTGCATATATGAGCAGTGAAAACGTTCAATTATTAACACACGCAGTTGCATATTTGTCTCAAAAAGCGTGGGATGTTGGTTATGTTCTCCATCTAGGAGGACACCAAAAGCCTCCCAGACGTTGGATTTCGCTCTTGAGGAAGTGTTATTGAAAATGCTGTATTCTCCGCTAGAGAGCTTCACCTCTTCACGCTCAGCAGCAGATTGATACGCTGCAGAGGTTATGATTATGCGCGGTCCCGCGGGGGAGAGGTCTGAGGATTTAAACATTAAACTAAATTATTATTATTTTAATATAACACCCGCGACCCGACCCGCATCATCTTTGTTTTACCCAGAACCGAACCCGGAAAAAAGCGTTTTAAAAGATACCACCCGCGAATCACCTTTTTGGCAGGTCACCCGTCGCGGGTACCCGACCCGATGCAGGACTCTGCAGCACGGTCACATGACTTCAGGTCACCACCGCTAAGCTAAAGGCGGCTAATGTTGGGCTATAAAGGAACTACAGCACGGTCACATGACTTCAGGTCACCACCGCTAAGCTAAAGGTGGCTTGGTTTAATTGAGTGTTCAATAAACTAAATGAGGCTAATGTTGGGCTATAATAACTACAGCACAGTCACATAGCGCAACATTAGCCTCCACTTTTAGACTTCAACACGTGTTCAACAGAAAGTTATCAAACCCTTATTTGATAACTTCCTAACCAAAAACCATTGACTTCCAGACAAAGGAACATATATTGTTTTTTAAAAGGTTGTCACTTCCTCACCCTGACTGTTTGAATACACTTCTAGATTAAAACTCTCTCTCGTCCACTCACCCCGGTCGGTGTCGTACAGGAAGACGAACTTGTTCCAGTCGTAGTGGTCGAGCAGCGACAGCAGCGCCCCGCGGATCGAGGGTCTCAGCTGCAGCGTGAACTGACTCTCACCCTCTGTGGGGAAGCTGGGCGTGATGAGGGAGATGTGCAGGGCGCTGCAGAACGACGTCAACGTGTGGACCGAGCGCTTATCATACAGGCCGAAGATGGCGAAGACACCGCGGGAATACTGGGAGCAAACTGTGGAGGAAGGAGAAAAAAACAGTTAATATATGAGAGGATAGTAGGGGACTTAATTGGGCTATATTTAAAGATTGACATGAAATTAAAGTAGTAACGTTTGTGGATTAGAAACCAAAGACTATGGGCACCTGGGCCTTTCGTGGGACAAACAGAACAATCAATGAATAATAACACGATACCGGGGCTGGGTTATATTTAAAGATTGACATGAAATGAAAGCAGTGTGAAGAAGGTGACGTTTGTGGATTAGAAAACCAAGACCATGGGCTCAAAAAGACTGAATTGAAGGCCTTCTGGAAGAAACAGAAGAATACATGGAGGAATTAGAAGATTGTAGGGGTTTTATTGTTTAAGTTTGTGGATTGGAAGCCAAGAGCATGGGCTAATAGGACCATATGTGTACTTAACGCTTAATATTTAAGTTATCATGTCTTCCGTGCAGTATGAGGGGAATCGTGCAATTACAATTATTATTTATTTATGTACATATTCTTATTCTTATTCTTATGTTATCATGTCTATATAAGTCCCATTTCTTGTTTTGTATTGTCTTGTTGTTGCGCGTTGGCACCTTGAGTTCATATTGTAATTTTGTTGTACTTGTACAATGACAAATTAAAGATCTTATCTTATCGTAAAAAAGGCTTGAAAATATAACAATTTATAAAAAAATATATACTATTATTAAAAATCCCTGCCACTGTGAGAGTACTGGGAGCAAACTGGGGAGGAAACAGAAACATCAATGAATGAGACGGTTGTGGGGGTGTTAGTTTTTTTCGGTTGCTAACAAACTAAAATGTCACAAAAAGCACAATTATTTAAACTCACACTCAACGTGCAAAACCTCAGCTCAAATCTCCAAACACATTTTCAGCTCTGCAGCCAATTTGCAATTCAACTTTTTGCAAAACACTGCACACGGTTCTCTGAGTAAGACACAGAAATCTGACACAGTCACTTGTTTGCCATTTTTAAAACACTGCCATTAAAATACTGCACACATCGACCAGTTAACAAATCCACATGCCCGTAAACACCGAACTGCTTTATTGTTGATTCAGCAATCAGGATGTAAGCAGTAGAAAAAGGCTTCACGTACAGTAAGAGCTTTTTACAACAGAAAATGAAGAAAATGTTTTAGGAATTGAACAAAATTTTTATTTGGGTTATATTTAAAGATTCACGAGAGAGGAAAGTAATGCAATGAAGGTAACGTTTGTGGATTAGAAGCAAAGACTACGGGCTAAAAAAGGCGCAGTAAAAGGCCTTCTGGGAGAAACACAAGAACACATGAAGGAATTAGAAGATTGTAGCACCTGAGCACAGGGTAAAGACACGCACGCACGCACACACACACACACACACACACACACACACACACACACACACACACACACATACACACACACACACACACGCACGCACACACACAGACACACGCACACACACACACACACACGCACGCACACACACGCACACACACGCACGCACACACACACACGCACACACACGCACGCACGCACGCACACACACACACATACACACACGCACACACACCACGCACACACACGCACGCACACACACACACCACACACACGCACGCACGCACACACACACACACACACACGCACGCACACACACCACGCACACACACGCACGCACACACACGCACGCAC
>NW_011343903.1:0-2259 GCF_000735185.1 Notothenia coriiceps
CCCTCTCTCAGGTGTGTGCAGCAGCGGGATGTAGGGCTCCATGCACCGGTGCTTCTCTCCGGTGGGGCCGGGTCTCGGGCCGGTGTTCCCCGGCAGACAGTGAGTGTCTACGGGCAGGAGGCCTGTGGATCCGGGCTGCTCTGCTGCAGGATGCCGGGAGAAGAGCCGGAGAGCCGGGTGCTGGAGGACTCCCTCCCGGTCCTCTCTCCCCGGTGCTCCAGCATCTGGACCCGGACCACGAGACAATCAGGCCGGCAGATGTGGTGATGAAGACTTATATTAAATGCTTATTGAGCAGCATCTCACCGGTCTGGCTGCTGCTTGCTGGCTCTGGTTTCATCCCCCTGTTTTCCTCATGCTTTCCCCCGGAGTTCCTCCTCCCCCTGCGGCGCGGGGCGGAGTTTCACACCGGACTAGACGCTCCTTTTGTCGGATCCGTTTCGAGCTGACTCCCCGGGGTTTACGGCTGAAAAACACACACTTTGATAGCACCAAAACAACCGAAACGAGCCCCGCGGTGTGCAGAGTCTCCCCGGGTTCCTGTACCGACCTGCAGGTGAGTAGAGAGCAGGGATTTAGAGCAGATTCCGGGGTTTTTCTGCTCGTCTGTCCCCGAGCCTCCATAACATTCATGGCGGCTTCGCAGTGAAGGTTTGTGGGGGAGCAGCCCGTCTTCACCCGGCCCTCCTCTCCCAGCAGTCCGACAAATAACACCACATTCCGGGGGTCTTATAGCCTACATCTTAATGTCCTTTAAACCAAACACACATTTTTATCATTTTATCAGGTTTTTATATAAATTACGTGGTGGCTGCACGCGTCACGTGTTTGTGTTTAAACTGATTTTAGAGTAAATTCATGTCCGTGTTTTTATCATAAATGACGCAGTTTTGCACATTAAGGCAGAAATGCTTCAGTTTGTCTCCGTGGCTCTGCGGAGGATTCCTGCGGGGGACGGGCGCTAGGACCCAGGGAGGCTGGAGCCCCACGGCCCGCTCCTCTGACCCGGAGCCGGTCCTCCTTTAACCCGGGTCAATGAGACCAGATCTATAGAGCTGCATGCTAAAGATCTGCATACAGGAGGATAGAGCTGCATGCTAAATATCTGCATACAGGAGGATAGAGCTGCATATAGACTGATAGAGCTGCATGCTATAGACCTGCATACAGGAGGATAGATCTGCATACAGGAGGATAGAGCTGCATACAGACTGATAGAGCTACATGCTATAGATCTGCATACAGGAGGATAGAGCTGCATATAGACTGATAGAGCTACATGCTATAGATCTGCATACAGGATAGAGCTGCATACAGACTGATAGAGCTACATGCTATAGATCTGCATACAGGAGGATAGATCTGCATACAGAGTGATAGAGCTACATGCTATAGATCTGCATACAGACTGATAGATCTGCATGCTATAGACCTGCATACAGTAGGATAGAGCTGCATGCTATAGATCTGCATACAGGAGGATAGAGCTGCATACGATAGAGCTCAGCTACATACAGGAGGATAGAGCTGCATACATACTGATAGAGCTGCACGCTATAGACCTGCATACAGGAGGATAGAGCTGCATACAGACTGATAGAGCTGCATGCTATAGATCTGCATACAGGAGGATAGAGCTGCATGCTATAGATCTGCATACAGGAGGATAGAGCTGCATACAGACTGATAGAGCTGCACACTATAGACCTGCATATAGGCTGATAGAGCTGCACACTATAGACCTGCATACAGACTGATAGAGCTACATGTTATAGATCTGCATACAGACTGATAGAGCTACATGCTATAGATCTGCATGCAGACTGATAGAGCTACATGCTATAGATCTGCATACAGGAGGATAGAGCTGCATGCTATAGATCTGCATACAGGAGGATAGAGCTGCATACAGACTGATAGAGCTGCACACTATAGACCTGCATATAGGCTGATAGAGCTGCACACTATAGACCTGCATACAGACTGATAGAGCTACATGTTATAGATCTGCATACAGACTGATAGATCTGCATGCTATAGACCTGCATACAGTAGGATAGAGCTGCATGCTATAGATCTGCATACAGGAGGATAGAGCTGCATACAGACTGATAGAGCTACATGTTATAGATCTGCATACAGACTGATAGAGACATACATGCTATAGATCTGCATGCAGACTGATAGAGCTACATGCTATAGATCTGCATGCAGACTGATAGAGCTACATGCTATAGATCTGCATACAGGAGGATAGAG
>NW_011343904.1:0-3232 GCF_000735185.1 Notothenia coriiceps
GAAGAGACATGAAGAAGAGGGGACACATGTTGATGTAGAAGAGACATGAAGAAGAGGGGACACATGTTGATGTAGAAGAGACATGAAGAAGAGGGGACACATGTTGATGTAGAAGAGACATGGAGAAGAGGGGACACATGTTGATGTAGAAGAGACATGAGGAAGAGGGGACACATGTTGATGTAGAAGAGACATGAGGAAGAGGGGACACATGTTGATGTAGAAGAGACATGAGAAGAGGGGACACATGTTGATGTAGAAGAGACATGAAGAAGAGGGGACACATGTTGATGTAGAAGAGACATGAAGAAGAGGGGACACATATTGATGTAGAAGAGACATGAAGAAGAGGGGACACATGTTGATGTAGAAGAGACATGGAGAAGAGGGGACACATGTTGATGTAGAAGAGACATGGAGAAGAGGGGACACATGTTGATGTAGAAGAGACATGGAGAAGAGGGGACACATGTTGATGTAGACCAGACATGAAGAAGAGGGGAGGGACACATGTTGATGTAGAAGAGACATGAAGAAGAGGGGACACATGTTGATGTAGAAGAGACATGAAGAAGAGGGGACACATGTTGATGTAGAAGAGACATGAAGAAGAGGGGACACATGTTGATGTAGAAGAGACATGAAGAAGAGGGGACACATGTTGATGTAGAAGAGACATGAGGAAGAGGGGACACATGTTGATGTAGAAAAGACATGAAGAAGAGGGGACACATGTTGATGTAGAAGAGACATGGAGAAGAGGGGACACATGTTGATGTAGAAGAGACATGAAGAAGAGGGGACACATGTTGATGTAGAAGAGACATGGAGAAGAGGATTTTGCACAATAGGTGAGCTTTAAGTCAGACAGTGGTATATCACTTCTTAGTTGCATTCATGCTGCAAATATGGAAACGTTGAGAGAAATCCCTGACGGAGGGATTAAGTGATGGAGATGGAGAGGAGGGGGGGGAGAGGGGGAGGAGATGGACTCAGTGAAAGCTCTTTACTGCTGTAAATTATTCAAAAGAACAGTCATCCAAAAAGATGAAATGTCGGTTCCTTTACACGCAGGTGGAAATCAATAATGAAGTGATTCGCTTTGCATGAACACTGTCTCTTTTCCTGGTTTGATAAAAGTGATATCGGAGCAATTAGTGACGCCAAGGAAGCAGCAGAGGACATTTACAAATCCTCCGTTATAACCTGAGGAAAAATGGTTTCAGAAATCAGCGTGGATTGTAATTTAAACGGCTGTCTAACCGTCCGAAGTTACACAATGCTATGGAGACAGTGCGAATATCCTTTGCTTCCAAAAACAATCAATGAGAAAACGTTGTCAATGAACGGAATCAGCATTAAATATGGGATTTAGGAATAGGAATATATTACAATACAATAAATATCACCATGCATGCATTGGTAACACACCGTTATATAGTCAAAAACAGATGTCATTTTAAGTGTTTAAACAGTATAAAATGTTGTTTGAGTTAATGTGTGCAACCGAGTTATTAACCCCTAAAAAGTTATTTGGAGGGCAGCTATGATTGTACTTTTTTAAAACGCTTCTGCAGAGTCTAGATATTTCTTTATAAACTCTACTTGAAATTGACAAAACGATCCAGGATTTCCGATGCCACCCTAATCGTTAAGAGCCTCTCCCACAATTATTGAAAGCATCCACGCTTCAAGCTGCTGCACCACTCTAATCCTCAGACTATTAGCCACAAAAACACAATTACTGTGCAGCGGGGAAACAGATCTGTTTACAAACAGAAAAGACGCCATACTGTATTTTGTCTCGCAGTGTGAGGGGCTTTCAGCTGTCACCACAATGACCACTTCATCACTGTGACCACAGCTTTTTTCTCTCAGTGAATCTATATAATCTACCCGGAAACAAGGTGATTAACTATTGCACAAAAAATCTAATCCACACAGGATATTGCATCAGAGTAGCATTTATTATTCTATAGCAGAAAGACAGGTCTGGAATAGTGATCGGAACGATTAGTCGAAATTATTCAGGTATTCGAATATGAGATATGAATCTTTTTATTGTAATTTTGTATTTCTTTTTTTTTTGGGAGGGGTGCCTAAGTTGATTACATATGATTTTTTTTATAGGATATGTACATTTCGGTTAATTGGTTAACCTTCCTGACGTGGTGACGTGAAGTCATGTGACCGTTCTGTAGTTCCTTTATAGCCCAACATTAGCCGCCTTTAGCTTAGCGGTGGTGACGTGTAGTCATGTGACCGTGCTGTAGTTCCTTTAGAGCCCAACATTAGCCACCTTTAGCTTAGCGTTGGTGACGTGAAGTCATGTGACCGTGCAGTAGTTCCTTTATAGCCCAACATTAGCCACCTTTAGCTTAGCGGTGGTGACACGAAGTCATGTGACCGTGATGTAGTTCCTTTATAGCCCAACATTACCTCCTTTAGCTTAGCGTTGGTGACGTGAAGTCATGTGACCGTGCAGTAGTTCCTTTATAGCCCAACATTAGCCACCTTTAGCTTAGCGGTGGTGACGTGAAGTCATGTGACCGTGCTGAAGTTCCTTCACAGCCTAATGTTAGCTTTTCACTTCACGAAAATTGAAACAAATGGTCATAAACGTTTGTTTGCCACAGTGATAATGTTTTGCAATTTTCTAAAATCCAATTGTAAAATTCCATTTGCTTTTTGTGGAGGGAACCCTTGCGATGCGGGTCGGTGTACAAAAAAGCACCAAATATATTACAGTCATAGCCTGTTAATAGTGGCATGAAGCAGATGCATGGTCATCTTTTCTTCACGTCCCAGGATGTGGCAACACTTTCACCCGGAGCCCATTAAGGCGAGCGCCATGAGACGATGGACGGCCTCTCGCTCACTGCAGTCTGTGATTTGTCGTTCTTCTGGGATCCAGCCTTAGTGCTAACTTGGCCCGCTGGAGATTTTACAATAAGAGCCTCAAAGAAATATGTGCAGGTATTGAAAGGTTGGAGCTTCCATTAGCAGACCACAATAATGCTTCTGCTTATTCTGTGGAAAATCTGCTTCCACGTTAACATGCACAAAATAGAGTGGTGCGGAAATAAGTCCTAAAACCTGGAAATGAGTCAGCGTTTAGCACTTACAGGTTGTCTCGGAAATCAATGGTTTTCTGAACGTTTTTTTTTTATTTTAGCCCGAAATAAAGTCTGTGGTTAACAAGGGTCTAAATGAGACGACTAAACTTCATCAT
>NW_011343905.1:0-2479 GCF_000735185.1 Notothenia coriiceps
CAACATCTGAAGATTTGTAGTTTTATTCATGTTTTCACATAATTTTACAGCATATTGCTATACTATTTCAGACTCAGTATTTACATTCTTATATTCAAAGAAAAGCAGTAATATCTTTAAAAACTACAAGTCCTTTTATATCAGCTGTGCACCGTTATGGTGTAAATATAACTTATCTACGAATTAGGTCAAATGTAAAAGTCAGCCGAATTAGTGTTGATACTGCTAGGAGACGTATTGTGTGAAGAGAAATTGAAGATGTTGTTTAATTGTTGATTGATATTTATGATCCACGTGACGTCACATATTCAGTTTCGGCGGCAGCTCTTCAAGTTTGTCCAGAAGTCTTCTCATCAGGGCTCTATAAATAAAGAACTACGGCAGATCTGTAATATGTAATGCAGCCGAACCGTGTATTACAATGCCGTTATGTGATGACTTTCAAAGAGAAAAGCAAGAACACTCGGAATAAAGTATTATTTTCTTTTTTTTAAAAAGTTTTTCGGATTTCATATCGCATTAACACCGAACACAAATCAATAGATTAAATGTTGTGACTATAACACGAAATGCCGTGAGACTCGGTTGTCTCCTTAGCAGCTGTCTGTTCTCCAACTCTCTGTTCTCCTTAGCAACAGTGTATTTTCCTTAGCAACAGTCTGTTAGCAAGAATTAACAACCTCTGGAATGTCCAAACTGACCAATCAGAATAAAGTATTCAACCAAGCCGTTTAATAAGTCTTATTATTAAATTGTGGGACTCTGTGTTAATATGTTATTATGGTAGTGCTTATGAGTAGGGTTTTTAAAGGGTTAATCTACAATATTTGAGCAGATTATCGTTAAAGGCAGCATCAGAATCTGTCGTTTGTAAAATATTAGTTAACATTTGAATGTTGACGTTTTCAGCAGTATGGCAGCAGGAGTCAGTCTCTGTTTAACTATCAGTGAATCATTCATGCACAAACAGGGTCAAATATCACAAGCATGACTGTGCAGAAAAATGTTAATACTGGGAAACCAATGAGCTGCTATAAAAGCCTGAGCAGCTGAGGCTCAGTCGTAGGTTGCTTTACCGTTAGCTTCGTTAGCATCGTTAGCATCTTTAGCATGGTTAGCATCATGTGTCTCCGAGGTCTCCTGCTGGTATCCGGGCTGTTTCTGAGCAGCTGGGCTCTGACTCCTGAAGAATGCCAGCCCTTGGTGACGCCTCTCTCTCTGGCGGACCCCTCCGTGGTAAGACCCCCCTCTGGTTCCTTTATTCACCGTTAGTCACTGTAAGAAGAAGTACTCAGAACCTTAACTTAACTACAAATAATATGGTCTTAAAATACTCCACTAAAAGTAAAAGTGCAAAAGTATGAGTATCAAAATATACTTCACGTACATTATTTCAGAATAATATAAAGTGCAGAATAGTTTCACTTATATATCTCAACAGTAATATTATTGAGGTTATTTTATTAGCCGGCTGTTTTAGTTTAGTAGTTTTCTCAATGTGGACCAACTTTATATACTTTAAATACTGTATAGCTTAGTAGTACAGTACTGCATTATCTATATCAGCATATTTGTATATGTACAGTAGAAGTATAAAGTAGCATTAAATTGAAATATCAAGTAAGTACAAATATGTCAAAACAGCACTTAAGTACTAAATGTACTTGCAGTGGTGTGTTACTTTCCACCTGTTACACTACAGGTGAACAGGGTTAAACACGACACTTCAGTGGATTCTAAGGACAATTATTATTTGTATTTCAAGTTT
Organism: Notothenia coriiceps; assembly: GCF_000735185.1. Taxonomy (NCBI): domain Eukaryota; kingdom Metazoa; phylum Chordata; class Actinopteri; order Perciformes; family Nototheniidae; genus Notothenia; species Notothenia coriiceps. The sequence continues at coordinate 1,769 of NW_011343905.1, forward strand.
TCCGAAATGTTTTTTAAAATGTTCAATGTGCAAAACTGTGAATGAAACTAAAACGGAGCTCAGATTTTATTTCTGCTTTCTAAACTGTAGTATGTGCTGATGTGTTTCATTGTGTTTAGGCTACTGCCTGAATGTGCTGAATGCAGGTTGATGAAATATTCCCATTAATGTCATTGTATTGCATTTTATATTCAGGTAAAGTGATCAGGTAAAATTACCTTTATATTGTGACACTTTTACAGATAACTAGTAACAGATTATTAACTAAAGTTACCCTCCCAACCCTGGTAATAATTAAAACACTTATGCACAATACAAAATAAAATAAATATTTCTCACAACACAAGAAACATCTATTGCAGAGGATCAGGGCCTCCCCTAACCCTTTATTATTTATTTCTCAGAATTTCATTTTTTACTTTTTCTCAGAATTCCAACTTTTTTTCAGAATTCCAACTTTTTCTCAGAATTCCAACTTTTTTTCAGAATTCCAACTTTTTCGATACATTTTTAGTTTGAACCATACAAAAAAATGCACCGTTGGTCAAACCTCAAAAAGGTTCACATGTGGCCCTTATCCTCTCTTTTTTGGGGCAGGGTTAATTGTGTGTGTGTGTGTGTGTGTGTGTGTTTGTATGCCTGTGTTTGAGAGAGAGAGAGTTTGTGTGTGTGTGTGTGTGTGTCTGTTTGTGTGTGTGTGCCTGTGTTTGA
>NW_011343906.1:0-2009 GCF_000735185.1 Notothenia coriiceps
TAAATAACCCTATTTGTGTTCTTTGAAATTGAAAAGGATATTGCATTGTGTTTTGTTACTTTCGTTGCAGTTGTATGTCTTAAGTGTAATTTGGCATGCGTTTATTTTGAAGGTGAGTTTACGCTGTTGACAGGAAGTTGTTGTTGCTATGGAAACAAGAAAAGTTTCACAGCGGGCGGAACTTGTCATAAAGTCCGCTATAATAAAACCCACCCATGTAGAGGGAAGATATGATTGGTCAATTGTACTGTCATTTGACGTCACTCTCTCGTTCAGTTACTATAGCGGTCCCTCTGTGAATTCATAGCTGGACCACCAATCAGATGCTAGCTTCACATAACTCGCAGAGACGGTTCAAGGAGCTTCTTTCATTTAACCCTTCACATTCAAATAGAAACTGAATAGGCAGATTCGAAGGATTTATTTCTTTGGAAATGTTATTTTAAATACAATTAAATCAAGTTATTTTTCTAAAACTAATGAAAAATATAACAAATTTTTTTTAATTTTTTTTTAATGTTTTTAAATATTATTTTGTAGAATATCTGAGGCCCTCAGAGGGCCCCTGACGGCTCACCACTGCTCCTATATCACGAGACATACACTTAATCAAAATACTCCTTTCCTCTTTCAATGTACATTTAAATGAATAAAAGCACCATTATCCATATCTAGTTAGTAGAAAACTAAATAAATATATATTCATTTTATTGAAGAAGTTCCATAATTATAATAATTCCCATATTTGACTCAATGTTTCTCACTACACGTCTGGCTCGTATACAAAATAGTTTTAGCTAACATGAGTGTCATTTGTGTTTGATTAAAAACAATGACTACATTTTTACCATTGTACCAATTATTACAAGCGTCTGGCTGAAGACATTTCGTGAAGAAAAAATGATTTTAGATAAAATATTGTTGTAGTTGAAATAGCATGAAGATACTGAGCTTTAGCATACGAGCTAACGCTAGTAGTTAGATTTATTCTCAAAAGTTTGATGTTTATTTTTCAACATTTCCTCCTAAATCTTTACATTTCCAAATGTATTTTCTTCGTTTTGAGTTTACTACCCTTTTTTCTCAATATCTTTTAGCTTCACACGACATTCTGACTTTATTTTTTTTAATGTAAACTTTATATTCTTGTTATTTTGACTTAATTCCCGTCATTACTGTAATGATCCCAATGTGTCCACATCTCAAAATGTACGCCACCTTTCCACTTTGTATTCAAAATGAAAAAGAAAGCATATTTTCCTCCCTCAATTTATTTATTCGTACTAAAATACTAAAAGTTTGTCTTTATTCTCAACATATTCCCCCCAAAATCTCAATACCTCTATCCGTCCTGCAGTGGGAACATTTACGGATGAAGAACCCTCTTCTCAGTTTTCCTCATCCCTTAATATTTTCCTTTCCTGCTGAATGTTCCCTCCTGATATTACCTGGAAACAGAGACATCCCATCGTGTCCTCTGTGGCCCTCGGGGGAAATTCATCTCGTCTCCATCTGCAAACAGGAGGCTCCAATCTGAGGCTCTCCTTCCTCAGGTTTTAATAGACTCTGAAGGTTGTTCCTCTTTTTAAATCAGAATATTTCCTGGAAGGACAAACGTTTCGTCCTGTCTGTCCCCGAAGAGTCAGCTGGAGGCAAAATCACAATTTAAAAATGAAATACGATGTGAAATAAGCCAGCACAGGAAATACACAAAAACAACGTGTCTAATGTAATAGATGTTTAAAATGTGTTTTCCCGTTGAAGAATACATTGACTGTCTGAGCACAACACACACCAACACACACCAACACACACCAACACACACCAACACACACTAACACACGCCAACACACACCAACACACCAACACACACTAACACACACCAACACACACCAACACACACTAACACACGCCAACACACACCAACACACCAACACACACTAACACACACCAACACACACCAACACACACATCTGTCATCACTTTCAGTTAAGAGGATTTTGTTGTTG
>NW_011343907.1:0-1949 GCF_000735185.1 Notothenia coriiceps
TCTATCTATCTATCTATCTTTCTATCTATCTATCTATCTATCTATCCATCTATCTATCTATCCATCGATCTATCTATCTATCTATCTATCTATCTATCCATCCATCTATCTATCTATCCATATATCTATCTATCTTTCTATCTACCTACCTATCTATCCATCTATATCTATCTACCCATCTATCTATCTTTCTATCTATCTATCTATCTATCTATCTATCTATCTATCTATCTATCTATCTATCTATCTATCTATCTATCTATCTATCTATCTATATATCTATATATCTATCTATCCATATATCTATCCATCTATCTTTCTATCTATCTATCTATCTATCTATCTATCTATCTATCCATCTATCTATCTATCTATCTATCTATCCATCTATCCATCCATCTATCTATCTATCTATCTATCTATCCATATATCCATCCATCTATCTATCTATCTATCTATCTTTCTATCTATCTATCTATCTATCTATCTATCTATCTATCTATCTATATATCTATCTATCTATCTATCCATCGATCCATCCATCCATCTATCTATCTATCTATCCATCCATCTATCTATCTATCTATCTATCTAACTTTCTATCTATCCATCTATCTATCTATCCATCCATCTATCTATATATATATATACAAATATTCTTATATTCGGGTCAGTGTGATTTTGATGCCTATCCTATTTTAAAAAGTTCCCCTCTCCTCCCAGGACACCCAGGGGAGCCGGGGAAGAGAGGGGACCCTGGGGACAGAGGTCTGCCGGGCCCTCGAGGTCCGAGGGGAAACATGGGGCCCATGGGACCAGAACCGGACCTGAAGCACATGAAGAGGGGCCGCAGGGGGCCTGTGGTGAGAGGAAAAACAGTTTATATAATGTAGGGGGTTACCATGTCTGAGTTTCAGATTAATGACTCTAAGGAGCTCAAAGAAGTGTCTCAAAGCCTCAGTGTGTTCGTTGATACAGGAAACATATGAATATAGGTATGACGCCACTGGTGTTACATGAACAACCAACTTTATATCCACCGCGAGGTCACATGGTGCAGTCTGTTTTTACCTACAGTTTTAGAGCCTCAAGTTTGTCATTTTGGCCATCTTGATTTTTGGACAGCGCTGAACTAGATGTTTTTTGACCTTTTAAAAAGTGTGTCCACTGGTCTTCATAAAAAATGTCTTGTTATCTTGACTAACTTTCTAATTCATGTCTAATCGTACATTCAGGGCTCCACTGGGGCGACAGGAACAGATGGACTCAAGGTCAATATCATACGTCTTTATTCCCTCATTTGTGCTCTGAACTCTTGTCTTTATGTGTCTTCGTTTGCATGTGGTCTTCTACTGTCTTCATGTGCCTTTAACCACATCTCACTGAGAGGGGGTATCGATAGATAAACATATAATAAGTCAAGCTTAGCTGATTGGCACATACAGCTCTTGTATATCACACATGTTGAATTTGGTTTCATTTTGTCTCAACTACAGGGAGATCGAGGAACTCCAGGTCCCAGAGGTCCACCAGTAAGTTTACACTTAAAACTTACAGTTGATTCACAATTTAAAGCTACTGTATAAATCCACTCATAAATAAGATTTAAAAATCCACCGTTACGTGTTCTAAGTTTATAACCTGCCTCGTTTATCCACATTTTGCAAACATGACATGAGATTGAAATTGCAAATACAAAACCCTGCAACAAGCTGAAAAAACACAACGGAGACCAGGGGACACTAAAGAGTGACGCACACAGCTGGGAGACCAGGGGACACTAAAGAGTGACGCACACAGCTGGGAGACCAGGGGACACTAAAGAGTGACGCACACAGCTGGGAGACTAGGGGACACTAAAGAGTGACGCACACAGCGATATATCTATCTATATATTATTATCTATCTATCTATCCATATATATCTATCTATCTCTCTATCTATCCATC
>NW_011343907.1:2005-5922 GCF_000735185.1 Notothenia coriiceps
CAGCGTTTACTAAAAGCTAGCAGAAACCAAACGCTGCAAATACACAACGCTGAACAAGCTGAAAAAACACAACGGAGACCAGGGGACACTAAAGAGTGACGCACACAGCTGGGAGACCAGGGGACACTAAAGAGTGACGCACACAGCTGGGAGACCAGGGGACACTAAAGAGTGACGCACACAGCTGGGAGACCAGGGGACACTAAAGAGTGACGCACACAGCTGGGAGACCAGGGGACACTAAAGAGTGACGCACACAGCTGGGAGACCAGGGGACACTAAAGAGTGACGCACACAGCTGGGAGACCAGGGGACACTAAAGAGTGACGCACACAGCTGGGAGACCAGGGGACACTAAAGAGTGCAGCTGGGACCGGAGTGCTTGGTGACGTTCAGGATTATAAAGCTGGTGACGTTCCGATCACATTGTTAAAAATAATCCTAAATCTTGGGTACGTTTCCAGTGACACTCTCTGCTGGTTTTCTGCTGGTTGAGTTCTGAGCTTCATGCAGTGTTTTTTTGCACCTGTCGTCCAGCGTATTATTAGGCATCACATCTCCAAAAAGTAAACTCCTCAAACCCAAATGATTCCTAAATCTCATTAACCAATCCCTCCCTCTCTCCTCCCTCCCAGGGCCCCCCCGGCTCCTTCGACTTCCTCCTGCTGATGATGGCCGACATCCGTAACGACATCATCGAGCTGCAGGAGAAGGTGTTCGGGGAGCGGAAGGGCATCGCTCCTGATAACCCAACACACTCCGGCGGGGAAATGGACTTTGTGGAGTGGGGCTCCGGACAAGGAGACCTCCTGCTGAGCACCTGAACCCAGACATGAGAAACAAAGACTCTTTGGGAGGGAGACATGGTTTCTCTCTGAACTCTGACACAGACAGTGCAACTGAGAAGAAGAAGTGACTCTCTGAACCACTCCTTTTGTTACCTTCTCTAAAGCCGGTATCTCGGCACCGAAACCGTAGTTTCGAATACACACCGGTGAGTTCTGACTTGGCTCGTTGTCAGCCGGTAACCAGCTGCCCAGACACTTTGAGGGGAAAAAGATGAACGGGACGTTCGGGTGCCGTGGGAAGAACCTCCGTTTATCAACGTCCTTCACAGTTAAACTGCCACTGCATTAAATTCAACTAAGCACGGACACTTTTCCTTTCCTCACCACTTTCTCTATCCTTTCGTCTCTCTCTTCATACGTCCTCACTTCGCCTTGGCCATCACTTTTCATACACACACAGACTCCAAAGCCCACAACCCCTTGCGGCTGCTACTCAACACTTTAATTTGAGAGTGAGGGGAGTGTGTGAAGGGAGTGTGTGAGGATTGAGGGGAGTGTGTGTGCAGGACACAGAGCGAGGAAGATGTGTCTTTTTGTCTGAACCACTTCAAACTATGAACTTTATCGTCTGCACCCCTTCCTCTTCCTGAGTCTGCAGCCAATGGGAGCTCTGCTGCAGAAGCCTGAGCTCTGCAGCTTCCCTGAGGCGTCTTCAGGAGCTCATTCAGGAGATGTATGAGTATTTAAATCCCAATCCTGTTCGACAAACTCAGAAAAACTCAGAAATGCTTGAAGTATTTTTTTGTATAACTCGAGTCCAAGTATCATAAAACATTTAGCACAAAGTGTGTTCATATATTTAATTAAAGAGAGAATGTAAATATGTAAGACTTCCAATATTTTAGACATTTCAAAGAGTAGAAGCTGCTTCTCAATCAGAGGAAATATGAAATGTGCACCCTTCCAACCAAAACACAGGCGTGGTGAGCGCGAATATATTCTGAATTATGGCCTGAAGGAAACCGATTCAGAGTGAAGAGGGTTCCACATGTCGTACTGTGAAGCACTCAGGGCTGACCCACTGCTCAATAAAGGTTTTTCTGAATCTAAATGTAAACTGTATACATGTTGATGTTTTATCAGTGGTTCGTCCAATAGCAAAGACCTCATCAACACACTTCTCACAAAGAAGGGCCAAAGGTGAGTGCAGCAAAAACACAACACCAAAATAAAGCAAACATGGCCATAAACAAACTAAATAAAGGAACCGTTTTTTTTATATATGAAGAGAGTATGAGGAGAAAATACTGTTCTCTGTCCGTTTAATAATTATGAAACTACCACAAGCTGCCGGTTAGCTTAGCTTAGCATGAACACTTGAAAAAGGGGTGGATGTTTCCAGTCTTAATGCTAACTTGAAGCTAAGCTAACCTAATGCTGGGGTTGATATGCCTTCAGAGTTATTCTCAATGTCGTGTGAAAAGCTGGAGCTGAAAGTGTTGCTTAATACATAGAGAATAGACCGGACACAGGGCTTGCCTGTCTTTGTCAAAAAGTCATACAGTCTAACTCTAAAGACCCCTTTTAAAAGCTTTTGTAAGTATTAAACTTATAAGATACAATACGTCAATTAGTGAGCTTCGATCTGTGGCCAAAATTCAGCTAGAAGAGTGACAGCACCTCAAGAAAAGCCAATTAGGAGCCTGCCCAGTTATTCTCTGACCTTCATTGCTGTGACACCAGCTTGTTGGCTATTACAAATATCATAAAGCCGTCGATAAAACCCTCATAACTCCTTCAGTGTTTGTCAATTAGACCTGCTGCTTTTACGTCTTGAAGGACATTTTAATGTTGGATAAAGAAAGAAAGACAAGATCTGGCTATAATGATCCTGCACCCAGATCATTTTACCTTTAATGCCATAAGCAGAACAAGAGACTCATCAGAAGAGCAGAGTAATGTTTGAGTGGAAAGTAGATGCACTCCTCTCCTCCTCTCTTAAGAGCACTGTTGGTGCTACATCTTGGACAGATAAACGTTTAAAGCTCATGATTTCCTGCTAAGAAATCACATGTTCTCACTCCTGCTCCCTGAAGTGAAGCCGCTCCACCAGCAGAGGGCGCTACATCACAGTTTATCTCCACTGCAGCTGAGGCGAGGAAACCAAAGTAGGTTTTCACAGTTTAATATGTATAACAACCAACCTCTCAAAAGGACTCGTACTTTCCCGAGAACGCAGTGTGAAGTCCGTTCATCATCCCGGTGGAGCTTCTGCCCCCGGATCATTATCCTCTGGTGAACTGTAGCGTGGCTGAGTGTCATTACAGAGGTGTGAGGAGCAGAGGTCAGAGGTCAAATGAACAGCTGGAGGGATGATTATAGACCACAGGCTGTCAGAGGGCCTGTCACAGCTCGAAGTCTGAAGAATAACACACACACACAAACACACACACACACACAAACACACACACACACACACACACACACACACACACACACACCATTTGATCTGTTCACCCTGTCTGGCCCTTCTCTGCGTCTGATCCTTTGATCCTGCAGATCTCAGTTAATTCTGCCCGGCTACTGTGTGTGTGTGTGTGTGTGTGTGTGTGTGTGTGTGTGTGTGTGTGTGTGTGTGTGTGTGTGTGTGTGTGTGTGTGCATGTGTGTGTCTTTTTACCAATAAATCCATGAATAGATAGATACTGATTATGTGTGTATGCGTATTGCCTGTCAGTGTTTAAGAAGAAGAAGAAGTTGTGTTGTGTTTACACACATTACACAAACACGGAGGATATACATGCACACACACAACCACATGCAGATAGAAGAGGTGGCAGAGCAGAGAGGCTGCCAGGTACCCGGCGCCAAGGGAGCAGTTTCGAGGTTGGGTACCTTGATCAAGGGCACCTCGGCAGTGGCCTTGGAGGTGAACTGGCACCTCTCCAGCTATCTCCATCTTTTTTTTGTGTTGATCCGATCGGGAAGTGAAGTCCCGACAGTCTGAGCCACTGCCCTATCTCTATCTATGTGTGTGTGTGTGTGTGTGTGTGTGTGTGTGTGTGTGTGTGTGTGTGTGTGTGTGTGTGTGTGTGTGTGTGTGTGTGTGTGTGTGTGTGTGTGTGTGTGT
>NW_011343908.1:0-2380 GCF_000735185.1 Notothenia coriiceps
TATTTACAAATTAAATTACAATTTCAAGAATCTGCAAATAAGGTGGACTCTGTCCTCATGAGCAATGTAAACAACATTGTATCATTTAGATACCGAAAGTACAATATATTGAACACTGTGCTGCTGTCATTTCCCCCTAATGATAACCTGAGATGGTGAATTATAACTCACAATGAAAATTCTTCAGGAAAGTGGGTATAGAGTAGACATGTAGAACTAGATAAGCTTATGATAAGCCAGCCTTGTCTACTTATTAAGGAAAAGTGGGAGGTTATTTTTAATGAACATTAGCTTCTCTGCTTTACCAGCCATAAATCTGTTCCTATTCTCATCAAGCACATGAGAGGCAGCGCTGAACAGTCTCTCGCTGTCAGTGCTTGTGATTTGATCTTACTCCGCATATTTGTCCGGGTGTTTTGATTTCAAGTGGTGGAGTAATCCCGAAGTGGTGAAAGTCTTTGCAGTTACACCCCCTCAAGAAATGTCAGCTGAACACGTTTTTACAAATCGCAATCCGCGCCTCTTTCTCTGATATTTTTAAATATCTCCAAGCTGCAGACATGTTGGCTGTGAGCCAGCCGCGAGCATGGTCGCGCGCCGTGCTTGTCGCCGCGTTTTGATTTCGTCATCACAACAACACGTTAGCTTACCAACGTAACCCTGTTCTCTGACATTCGGTGATATTTTTTCGGTGCTAGAACCCTTTCGGCCGAAAGCCGAAAGGGCCTTTTTAACCATTTTCGGCCGATAATTTTCGGCGGCCGAATATTCGGTGCATCCCTACTATTTAGTGTGCCTTAGTTTTCAATGTTCTTGTGATGGTTTTTGGTTCTGCTGTGGTTTCATCAATATTATGTTTCCGTTAAGTTTCAGGTTTCATTAGTTCTATTATATATTCATTGATCCTTGACAGTTTGGTGCAAATTGAGCCATTTAACTACTCTGCCTTTGCCCAAGGTTCATGAGCGCACTGAGGATATGGACTTTCTCCTGCTGGTTTTGAGAAAACTCCTTCATTCCAACTCTTGTTATGTCAAGGTAATTCCAAGATCAAGTTAAATCCCCCTTTCTGTCCTCTTTTTTTCCCGTTGAACCATCATAGGCCCTGTGCTTTTTTCAGATCATCCTCATGTCAGCCACCATTAACTGCAAACAGTTTTCGGACTACTTTGGCTCCCCAATTCGTGGCAAAATGAACCCGGCCTTCGTGTTTGAGGTGGAGGGGGCACCATACGTCATTGAGGAGTTTTATCGGGATGACCTTGAACGACTGTTTCAATACAGGGTAGGTATATGGGAAATGTTTGCAGATGCTAGCGTTATTATTGACGGCGTGTAGTTGATGGGAGAATTTTGTGTGTGTCTCTGTATCAGGTAAATGAGTCGACAAATCTGGATGACCCTTACATTTCAGTGGAGATGTACAATCTTGCCATCAGTCTCATCCAGAGCTTTGATGAGTTGGAGGGCAAAGGTTCCAGGTAAAGCCAAAATATTTTGTCACACCTGACAGCTTTAAAAATCGGGAGACACATAAAGTAAAAATCTTGTTTGTTTGAGCAGAACAGCAGAGAACAAAGGGAAGATGACTTCCTCAGAGCGGGGCAGTGTGTTGGTGTTTCTCCCTGGTTTAGGTGAGATAAGCTACATGCAGGAGGCCTTGGCCAAGCTGGTCCACAAAAGGTGAGTTATGATTATGTTTAATCTGTCTCTGTAGCTAATACAGGGATGCAAACTTGTCACCTTTCGGATAGGTAGTTTGTGTGATTCGTGTTATCGTGTTATAACAGCACTGTGGCACAGACTGGACAGCTGGTGAACGGCTGTTAAAACGGCTGCTCAGGTGTTCAGAGCAGAGCTCCCTGTGGAGCGGCAGAGCGTGATGTGCACTGAAAAGTTTTTCTGTCGCAATATTATTTAAGGAATCGTTGAGCTAGCTAACTAGCATACATTGTCACTATCTGCTATCGTTAGCTTTAGCCTTAGTTTTCTAATAGTTTTTTTCATAGGCCATAAACAGAGGTCGTATAGTATAGATATTGTACTAGAGTGCCGGTGAGTGCAGCCCGCTGGTCGAACTTTTACCGGCCGGCTGTTCTTTTTTTAACTCCCCGCGGACGTCGGGCCGTGGAGGAGGAACGGCGACTGTCTATAAAAATGACTTTAAATGTAAGCAGCGCGCCGTCTTGTCCTCCTTTTCCAGTTTCGAGGCACATTTATTTGAGGTGGATCGCTCCGATCCGGTGCTGTGCGCCGTCATCTACCGACCCCCCAAATACAATAAGGACTTCTTAAATGACTTCTCTGATCTGTTGGCTGAAATTATGCCTCAGTATGATCGTGTCCTCCTTGTCGGGGATTTTAACATTCATGTGTGCTG
>NW_011343909.1:0-2375 GCF_000735185.1 Notothenia coriiceps
CCCCTCCCTGTGAGCCCAGTGTGCTCTGATTGGTCGGGACGTTGCGAGGCTCGCTGCTCAGTGAGCTGGCTTACTGGTGTGGTTTCCGGGTCGGCGATACAGCGCGAAACTCATCCTGAGCACACACAAACACTCACAGCTGAAGTAAAAACAGTAAGTGTGGCTTGATATTGAGTAAGAAAAAGGTTTATAACGCTGTGAGAATGGGTCTGCGGAGAGCATTTCTCCGCCATCCCAACTCGTCTATTACCAACCAGGGAGCTCTATGCAAGTCAATGGGACTCCCTGTTAGTTTAAAATGTACGCTAAACGTCCTGGTTTGTGAGGAGCTCAGTGGATTGGTCAATTTTGGCATGACGTCATGCGGTTCCCGGAAGAAACAAATGGAAAAAGAGAAATCTCCAGAGAGGCGTTCTGGGGCAGCATAGACAGGTCTTTTTTGTGTTAGAGCTTTACTCCCTACAGGGTGTACTTTGAGGGTTTGTGACCTTTTACATGCATAAAAACCTTCATAACACACAAGGGGACTGGTAATAACCGGAAAAGCATGACATGGGACCTTTACCGGATATGGAGCTAGGCATTACAGGATCCTGAGAAAAACGCTTCCCTTGAGACTTAATATCAATATGTTAGCACGATCACATGTTTGCCTCTTTAACCTGCATGAGTACATGTGGAACATACTTATTTCTCCATGTATGTACATGCACATGCATTAATGAACAGCCAAGAACAGTTGGAAATTATTGTATATCTTACATTATTAAAGTGTGTGTATAAAGTACTTGAGCATATTGTTAAATAATGGATTTACGAGTAACTGGTGCACCACAATCCTGCAGCACAGCATGGATATTTTTAATTAAAAGAGTCTGCAGTCATGTAAACAGACAGCCTTGGAAGTACTAAAAAAAGTCCCCTCTAATTGTGTTTACACCTACACAATTAAGTCTGGGATACACAGAAGCATTATAGCGCCAAGGTCTTCTTTATGTTTAATCATCAATGAGGCATGGTATCATTTTTGTCCTGGGAGATATTGGGTCAATAGATGTGAGTGTGGCTATAACATAAACACTATATAATGTAATGTCTCCATCTAGTGACTGAACTGGTGTAAACACTGTTTTTACTTTCTTACATCTTTTATTGTATCTTTCACTTGGATGCTTTTGGAGGAAAAAGGATCAGTAAAAGAAACAATTAACTCTTCGGCTAATGGTAGATTATTTTTCTAATGTTTCTTTGATTGACAGTAAGGCTGTCAGTTTTTACTGACTAAAGGATCACACATATACTGACATTTTATCTGCTGTAAACATTTTACAATTTACACTGGTATAATCAATATGTAATGATGCTTGAGTGACTATGTGCATAAGTAGTGCTGCGTACCGGTACGCCGAACCGGTACTGGACTTGTAAAAAGTTTCGGTTCAAGTCCGGTTAAAACCGGAACGTCAGGAACCGGTACTTACGTATATTCTCCTTTTTGTTCTAAACCATCTAAAACCTTCCATAGATCGAGAAATTTGCGCTGAGAAAAGACGAAAAACATTGTTTTGGCTTCTGATACGGCGGCCATTACTGAACTCACGAAGTCTCGCAAAATATCGCAACTGCTCGCGAGATCTGTGTGACGTCAAGGGAAGCTGGCTTAGACATAGTGGACACTGACAGCGTGGGATGCTGGTTGCCATATTTGGTAGTGTAGCTAAGCTAACTCCTTTGTATGCTGGTTGCCATATGGTAGTGTAGCTAAGCTAACTCCTTTGTATGTATGGTGATATAGTGTCTGCCGAAAGAGCAACACTTCACCCAGACAATGTCAATATGCTGTTGTTCTTGAACAAGAACACATAGACTTGTACTCTTGCATATTGAGTCTTGTATGTACATCACTATGTATGTAGTTGTGTTGTGTAGTTAGTAACACATGTAGAGTTCTAGAAAAGACATGGTGTAGACACAAGTTGGAAGGGGGCACAATAAACCTGACGAGTTTGAATTTGAGTTGATTATGAGTTTATTTTCAATTGATAATTAGCTCACAATAAGTTCACTTTAGTTACTCACACAACTTGACACAAGTCCGGACTTATAAGTCCGGACCTGAACCTGAACCTCTGGACTTGAGTCCGGACCTGAACCTGAATGTGAGTCCAGGTACACAGCACTATGCATAAGTGATGTGTCACGTGTAGTTGTGAACAAAAAGGTAATTATCCCTCGACTCTTCAGTTCACTACATCTGTACGAAAGTTAAAGTGGACCTATAATGCTATATTTGGATAATATATTGTCGGGCCATACCTATATAAAACATGTCTGTGAAGTTTTTTTTTCAAAATACCAAACAGATCCTCCATTTT
>NW_011343910.1:0-2442 GCF_000735185.1 Notothenia coriiceps
TGTATGCAAGTCCGCATCTAGGACGGATCTATGTATCATGGCTGTAGACCTGTTAAGTAATAAAGATACCTCATACAAAGGTCTACGGATACCTTATTACTCTCCATGACCTGCGCTCAACTATATAGCATAAATGACTATTACACCGTCTTTCTTGAACAATCCGAAGTGTTGCCAAACGTTTGATTTGTAGGTATTTTTCGGTGCGCTGTGTTTCTCTTTCTCCTCAACTTCCGTGTGTGTTGATAACTGAGACTCTCGTTCTCCGTAGTGGCGAAGCAAATATCAAAGATCGTCTCTGCTGAGTGTTGACAAGATGAGGGGATTTTATATGAATGAATCGGTTTTTTACCGATGCAAAGACGCTACGCAATCGATGCATCGCGAGTTCAACCCAAACTGTAGCCGATGTGCACTCTTTCAACCGGTGCACTCGCATCTTGAACGTTTATGCCGGTGCACCGATGCGAATCGGTGAATCTTAACATCTCTACTATCTAAGGATAAAAGTGACCTGCCTACGAGCCATTTGGAAGCTCTCTACCTGTCTTGTTTGTTCAATTTGAACTGAAACTAAAGTGTGGATACTACAAATGGCTAATTCCCTGACCAAGTTTTCTATCCATCTTTGAAAAAAAATGTTGGGCAAAAAAGTAAAACTTGTTCCCAAAAATATCTCAGTTTTCCTTTAAAGCTTAATATATTTTGGTAAAAACGAATTATTTGTATTCAAAGGAGAGTGTTATTTTATCAAAGCACCTAAACTTTTCTACACAGTTAGTATGTTTACAGGTGGTCTTAGGAATCAAAACATCCAGGGACATAAGGCTGGAACGATTTCTGATTTTGTGTTTTTTGTCAAAATTGTACTTTATTGCATGCTTGTTTACTACTGTATGGGGCTTCAATTCTACTCCCCCTTCTATCAGTGAAACAATTGCTCTCAATTCAGTCTCTCGGCTGCTGTGCCCTTTCAGAAAGTGGAAATCTCTCCGCTGTTAGCTAGCTAGCTAGCTACGATGGTTCACAAAAACAAATTATACTGACTGCTCAATTAACCATACTGTATAAAATGTATGGTTGTTACTTTTCGATACCAGTATATTGGTACGTTATATAAATAGCTAAAATAAAACACATAACTTTTATTTGTAAAGTGTTCACCGGAGCTAGCTTAATGGCGGCTACTGTTATGTACTGTAGCCAAAATGGAGATCTTTGAGTGCAAGAGGTGTCCAGTGTACCACACCTCAAAGATCACACTCAACTTTTTACCATTATACTGTAAGTGCACAATCTGAGAACTCGTAGTGAAATTTGCCATACTTTGCACCCTGACGCAATGATGCACTCAAAACAAATGTAAGTACAGAAGTATGGGATTTGAGGACAGCAATTGTGTGACCCAGAGAAATACCCTGAATTTAGGAGAAATAAGGATAAGATCCAACACATCTTGAACCTGTATTGCAACTTTATTTACAGCTGAAAGAATCCTTTCAGATGCAATTAAAAACATTTCACACACGATTCATCCAAGCCACCATCCAGATAAGTGCAAATAAAGCCTCAGTCAGATCTCTCTCTCTGCCAGCATTCATCATATTATAAAACAATGAGTCAGATGGCCCTGTGAGTTATTTTTACTGCTGCTCTTAGCCTCAAATAACCTAGAACTGGCATGCAAGCTAAATTCTTATTAGCTGGCTTCTTTGTCTTCAGTGATTTGCCGTTTTAAAAATGATGGTTCCCAGTGTAACCCAGTGTGTGGTGTAACTGATTACAGTCCAGACGAACAAGGAGCTCTTGAATCAGGATAGGTCAAAAGTACATATTTTAATCATATATGATAATATAACCAGTGTTGGGCAAGTTACTTCCAAAATGTAATATATTACATATTACTTATTACTCTCTTTTGAAAGTAATAAGTTACATTACAATATTACTGTCTCTGAAATGTAATGAGTTACACTACTTTAGTTACTTTTTTAGTTACTTTCACCAAAATAACCGCAAAAGAATGGCTAGTTATTTTAAATGCTAAAATGTAGTTTAGTGCAGCTCATTATACATCCAGTGAAGGGCAATGTGGTATAGCATAACAACTGTGTAGGCCCTTAAGGCTACTAACAACAGACAAAGGATCAAAGTCTGGTCAATTATAGTAGAGATACTGTAAATATTTATAAGTCTAGGCCTATATATATATTAAATACAATAGAGCTAGAGCTTACTATAATGAAATCTATAACATTATGAAATGACAAGGTGTGCAATATATTTTTCTTTTTGTTACTTTCTTTTATTTAATTCAAGTTCCAAGCACAAGAAGTTTGAATGTATTGAGTGGACAAAGAAGAAGCTTTATCAAAAATACGAAAAGGATTATGCCTCAAGGAATAGCTTACGGCTCAGCCATTTTCAGTCCAACACTATTAA
>NW_011343911.1:0-3381 GCF_000735185.1 Notothenia coriiceps
GTGTCGTGTGTGTGTGTGTGTCGTGTGTCGTGTGGTAGTGTGTGTGTGTGTGTGTGTGTGTGTGTGTGTGTGTGTGTGTGTGTGTGTGTGTGTGTGTGTGTGTGTGTGTGTGTGTGTGTGTGTGTGTGTGTGTGTGGGTCACAGCCGGGGCGTTCTCCAGTGTCTTTAGTATCATCAACCCCTCAGAGGATAGCCAGAAGGGGGTCTCCTCCATGCCTGATGCTCGTTCTCTGTCTCATTCACACATATACACAGGCATAAACACATACACTGATTCACACAGAAATCAAAACACATAAACATACACTAGTAAAAGCCTTTTTGTGTTTAAGATCAGTAAATTAACCCTAAGAAAACATTTAGCAGAATTAGGCCAGTTTTTACTTTATTACTGTCATACCATCAAAAAGGCACTCAAATACTGAAATATATTACTTTCGAATAAAAAGCACATTATATACTTAGTGTGCTTTTTATTCAAAAGTAAAATATTACTGTTGTTGTCCAAGTACTGTACTGTTTTACTACTAAGCTGAAGATAATGATGCAGCAATTTTATAGAAGTACCTTTTTTAAATAAAAAGGTGCACTCTCTCGTCAACCCAATTCATTATGCTTAGTTTTGGTCATCATTTTTATTTTTATTTTATGACTGCAACTCAAAGCCAACAGACAGATTTATATTCTTCATACAGTCCAATACAAACTTGAATCTATATTTGAAAAGAGACTTTTAAAACGGGTCGACATACTGTACCAAAAAACGTGCATCATGTTGGACAGGTCTCCCTTGAAAAAGAGATCGAGGATCTCAATGGTTAAATAAAGGTTTGAATTGAATTAATGAATCACTTATGGTCAGCCATTCACATCATCAATAAACATCTACTCCGACAAGACAACACATGCGCAGCATTTACTAAAAGCGCTGCATAAACAAAACGCTACAAATACAAAATACTGCAAATAAAAAAACGCTGCAAGAAGCTCAAAACACCAAGGAAACGTACAAAAGTGATGAACACATGAGCGCTTGTTTCCGTTCAGGGATTATAAAGTTGGTCAACAGAGCTCCTAGCTTGTTAACCTAGCAAACTTAGTTATTCCAAATATACTGACAAAACATTTGATACTTTGATACTTGTTACCATTTAAATATGTTGGTCAGTACTCATAGGTTTGTTAACCAGCCTAACCCAGGGTACCCAGGCAAAAATATTTGTATAAATGACTATGCAAAAAATGTCATATTCTGTTATATGATCCGTCTCTGTATTTGTAGATACATAACCTTGACAGCCACTAAAAACTGGACCCACTCTGGTTTGTATATCATTTGCAAATCATTTATCCTCAATGTGAATTTAATTGACCAGACGATTCCGAGTGGCAACAACCAGCACACACACATCCAAACACACACACGCCTTCATGTCACCCCCCCAGCACACACACACATCCAAACACACATACGCCTTCATGTCAACCCCCCACCCTCTCTGCATTCAAGCTATGCCAGACACGCCCCCCCCCCGCCTCCCTCTCTTCTGCTGTTGGCAGCAAGAGGTGAGTGGAGTGACAGCCCACCCTGAGTATGGCCAACCAGCAGGACACACACACACAAACACACAAAAGCACACACAAGAATGCATGCACACCATAGAGGTGCACACACACAAACCAGAGGTCAGCCCTGTGTCAACTGGGGTGTGGAGGCCAGCTGAGGATGTGTATTGTGCTAATATGAGGTGTGTGTGTGTGTGTGTGTGTGTGTGTGTGTGTGTGTGTGTGTGTGTGTGTGTGTGTGTGTATATACATGTGTTTGTATGTGTTATTGTTGTGTAACTGCTTTATTGATGTTGTATAAATGTGTTGGTGATGTAAGGACTGACAGAAGGTTGAGTAATTGTCATGCAACATTTGCAGCTACAGGCTAAATATGCTATAACCTTTTTTTTAAGCTATGCAAGTAAACCATGCTGTGCACAAATATTGCATTTATAGTAGGTCAAGGTTGAAGCAGAAAGAGAAGCAAGGTTAAGTCAGTTTATACGCATATACATTATACATACTGGTACATATTATGCATATATGTACAGCAAAAAATTAATGGCTCATCATAAGGGCCTAGCCTAGGCCACTAAATTATTGACAACACACAAATACTATACAACAGTCACCTATATGATGTACATTGTACCTATTTACAAAAAGAAATATTATAAATAATTGGTGAATGCATACTTTATTGTTATTCTCTAATCAGTAAGCTAGCTACTTGCCTATAAGTTACATGTTGACTAAATGGGATAGTGCTCATTTGCTTTGTCAATATCAACATTGCATTTTTATAATTTTGCAAAATGACTACTCCTTACAATGTTTTAAAGGGGCCCTATTATGCTATAGTTATGCTATATGCTCAGATTCACATTTGTATTTAGTGCTTCTACTGGATGTTAGCCTTTGAAAACCTTTTACATGCAGCCTATATAACACACTACAGGAAAGGGAAAACCCCAAAAAGAATAATAGGGCCCCTTTAAAGTAAGGGGTCATGTCCCCAGCATCTTCAGAGTAAATGACACCTGATGGTCAGTGCTATGAAAGTAAAAGTATTCAACAACAGCGTAGGAATATGTAAAAGTTCTGCATTTATTTTATTACTTGAGTAAAAGTAGAAAACGTATTAAAATTAAAATAAGCTTGAAGTACCAAAACTAAGATACAGAATGGCCATTTCTAGAACAATATATTTATCATATTACGCTATTATAATTATTGATGCATTCATTTCTTCATCATTTATATTTTTCAGCTGGTAAATGTGGAGCTAACTTTAATGACTTTTTATACTGCTTGGTATTTTAAAGTAAATCATCAATTAGTTCATTTAAATGTATTTTAACATGTAAACCTGCAAAGTAACTAGTAACACATGTTTACAAATAAATGTAGAAGAGTAAAAAATAAACAGTATGTGGAAATACTCAGGTATACGAGTGCCTCAAAATTGTAATTACGTAAACTTTAATGATATTCTGCCTATTGAAGTCAGTGACTTCAGGCAGAATAATGGAGTGGTAACAAAATGACCATTCAGTCTGAATCAGTCCGTCTCGTCTTCATCATCACCACAGTCATCATCAGAACTGTCATCATCCTCTACCTGCCCTTTACCTTTGTCATCCTCACATCACCATAGCAATTTCTCCATCATGGTCATTGGTGTGGTACTCTGTGGTTTCTCATTTTCCTCATTCATGAACATATCAGTACACACACACACACACACACACACACACACACACACACACACACACACACACACACACACACACACACACACACACACACACACACACACACACACACACACTC
>NW_011343912.1:0-5108 GCF_000735185.1 Notothenia coriiceps
TCTGTGTGTGAAAACGAGAGAGTGTGTGTGTGTGTGTGTGTGTGTGTGTGTGTGTGTGTGTGTGTGTGTGTGTGTGTGCGTGTACAAACACTGTTACACACACCACGCTCTGCTATATCCTCGAGGGAAGCCTCTCGTGATTGCATTCTTAAAATGTTTGCCTCGACATTCTTCCACGTGAAAGCATAGGTTGTAATTTATTTGTATTTCGTACAGCCGGGCAGGAATGTCCCGTCTCAGATGTTTTACCCCCATCCCGACATTCTTCCTGCTAACTCCTGGACGCACTGATTCAGGCCGCTGGCAACTGCAGGTTTCCAATATGAAACCATGAAGATGATGGGTAGAAAGTTTGGTTGAATAAATGAAAAGTCATCTGCATAACGTCTGCACGAGGCTCGTTTAATCCGAGACCTTTCCTCACTCTCTTTCTGTTTAAAACAACTCCAAACGCAGGTTAATTTTTAAGGAAAATGTTACCGGGCATGAGAGGAAACACAACTCCCCTTTCCAAATCAACATGGTCTCCTCCACTCACCTCCCCTGCTTGGGAAATGATTTAAGCAGGACCATGTGTGTGTGTGGATGTATAATAATATGTCACTTAGAGGGAAAGAGGACCCAAAGAGCAAGCGTACCTGCTTCTTATTAAGCGCGACTGCAGGAGCCTGGAGGCCTTTCGCTCTGCAGAGCGGGAGGTGGGATATGATACATTTAGAGGTAGCAGATTCACTTAGAGCTACTTTCATAAGTGATAAAGACAGTCTGGATGTCTTATTAACGGTTTACTGAGCTCTTTGATGACGGACAGGTAACGTGAGCGAGTGTCGAGGAGGGGGTCGGTGGTCTCGCGTCTGTTTTGAGACCAGTTGAAACGCTTTGCCCACGGCGCTTTTCCGTCCTTTGCTAGCCAAGGAATATTCCCCCCCCAAATTTGATTATCTGGTTGCTAATAAAGACCAGGTCAAGAGCTAACGGATTTCTCAAACTGCAAATCTATTCAACATAGCCGCGCTCAAAGACATTTATTTTGTTTTATCTTTGACGGCGTATCTTTCCCCGACATGAGTTGTTATCTCGCGCCACGGGTTTTTTGGAGCAGTGTCAAAAAGGAATTTTGGAATAAGTGGAGCCGTGGATCTGAGACAAATTGCTTAATTCTTCCTTTCTGCTGCTATCTCAGTCTGCGCCGGCTTTTCCTTTTGATGTTCCTCGACAGGGGGATTTCCTGGTGTTCTAGCGTGTGTGTGTGTGTGTGTGTGTTTGTGTCTCGGTGTGTGTCTTGATACGTATTACACACAGTCCTGTGCTTGTTTCCCAAAAAGTTATATTAGGGCCTTCTCAGAAACTAAAAACAAAACAAAGAAAACATCTATTCCTCATATGATGCACCACTGTTCTTGTCAGTAAAAACTAAATCACATTTTTTAACATCTAGGGTTAGGCTTAGGGCCAATCACTGCAATAAAAAAAAAATCCCCATTGAAGTAGTTATTGTTGGTGAGGCTGTCACAAAAACAAACCATATCTCATCCGTTTTTTCTCAAAGCTACCAACACAGTGCATTCATTTAATAATTACTGTCCGATTTGTCAACATCATATATAATTATCATCATGAATAACATAGCAGCCTGGCTAACGTTAGTGTCTGTATAGCCGGAAACTAAGATTCCCAATGTAATCTACAAAACCCTGATGTCAGCGACGTCATGATTAATGCATCGTAAAATCTGGTAGTATTAATAATTACGTAGGTTTTGTTACTTTCTGATCTAGCTTAGTATAAATATTGTTGTATTAGATTGTTTTGTTGTTCCTCTACCCGGGGATAGCTTCAGTAGGATATTATGTTGAGTTGCCTCTCAGCTAAATGCTCTCTCATAGGCAAGGATGCAGTGTTAATGTCAAGAGCATTATTGTGAAAGGGAGATTAGGAGGTACTCTGTAAACTCAATATAAATGACCAGATTATCAGAAATTGAGGCAACTGATTATTCTATAAATTGATGAACTTAAAAATCAAATGTTTTCAAAGCTTAAATGTTTTTATTACATACAGATGAACAAAACAATAAAAACAAGTTAAGTTAAATATTTTAAGTGCTTACTTAATACTCAAAATAGTCTAAATTGATCAGAAAATTATCAGTAAAATGAACTCCAGAAAACAGAAAAAGTCCCAGGACATTGACCTTTTCTTAAGTTTTCCCTTTCACAATAAAATCCCTGGGTTTAAACACATCACTACTCTGAATATTGGTGAGGCAACTCAACAAAACAGCTTACAAGTCCAAAAAATAAACTACAGAAGCTATCCGAATGTTGTGCTATTATTATTATAATTTATTTCCTAATCATATGAACCAAAATCTGCTTTATTGCCCCTTTAAGTGTACAGCAGCAACCCTACATGTCTCACTAACATCAGAGCCTNTTACTTAATACTCAAAATAGTCTAAATTGATCAGAAAATTATCAGTAAAATGAACTCCAGAAAACAGAAAATGTCCCAGGACATTGACCTTTTCTTAAGTTAAAAATAAACTACAGAAGCTATCCGAATGTTGTGCTATTATTATTATAATTTATTTCATAATCATATGAACCAAAATGTGGTTTATTGCCCCTTTAAGTGTACAGCAGCAACCCTACATGTCTCACTAACATCAGAGCCTCTCACACTGCTCTGGCATAAATAAACCTTCCAACTAATTTAACCCTCAACTTGTTTCTCTTTTCCACCAGGTGATGGGTCTTTTGAACCCAGGAGGAGTGCCTCATCAGCCCCAGAGCGACTACGCCATCTCCCCTCTGACGGGAGGCCTGGAGCCCGGCATGTCGGCCAGCTGCAGTCAGCGCATGGATCACATTAAGGGTCTGGAGGGTCTCACCAGCGTTCCCAACATGGCGGCGCTGCCCTCGCTGCCCAGCTCCCAGTCCTACTGCCCTGCCTCCTACAGCTCCCCGGGGTACACCGTGGACCACATGGCGTCATACCAGTACGGCCAGTACGGACAAAGTAAGGTCAATAGACTGCTCACTTTTTATTTCCGCATCAATCAGAATCAGAATACCTTTATTCGTCCCACAGAGGGGACATTTACATTTGTTACAGCAGAAAAGAGCCAAAGACAGCTTAATGTTAACTAAGAAGCATGCATAAAATCACAATATACACACAATCAATATACGATACGATACTAGATACCATATCCAATGATAATACTCTTCACTCGTCAAAAACTACCAAAAGGTTTAACAGATAATTGATGCAAAAATAGCAAAGACGAGCACACAAAAGGAATAAAAGCGATTTGATTTTAAGTTTTGAAAGTTAAAAATTGGGTTTTTAACTACACAAAAAAGTGTTGGAATTGGGGAACAGAAGAAAAACAAACATAGCTTGATTTACAAGCTGTATGATGCTCATTACACGGCCATAGCTGAATCATTTAATGAACAAGTTGCGGACAATGCACAAGCTAACTTACGGAAGAGGATTAGGGCCACATGATTATATATATAATCGTCTTCCGTACTAACTAGTCCTATCTTTCAAAATGAAAATAAAAAGATTTGAGATATTTCAATTTTTTTTGTTTAAAAAGTTTTTGTGGCCTTTCATTTATTTTAGAGTTTTAAGAATTCAACGAAAGGAAATCATACCCAAACAGAGGACACAGTTTAATTCATGAATATCGGACTATTTACCGATGTCAAAACAGCCTAGAACACAACCCTGGTTTCTGCAGGTAGCGATAATTCGGCTAGCTTTTTCTGGATTCTCATCATGCGGTCTCAAGTGTTGGGGTAAATTGTGCAGATCTGATTCCATCTAGCACAGCCTTCTGATGCTGAGATCTGCGGTTACTGTAGAGTCGGCTCCCATCAGGAGAAAGTGAGAGAGCCTACCTGTCCAGCAGTAAGAGGCTCTTTCACTTCACATTACTGTTAGTTTAAGGGTTAAAATCAACTTCAAACAAGTCTCCGTCGAACTCTGGAAGGCAACGTCGTTCTTCGTCACAGCAGCCGTGATTACAGCGGCCGCCGTTTCCAATATTTTTGGTCCGCAGGGGGTTGACCAATCAGGTTCATCAGCTGACCTTGTGTCAACCTCGAAGAAAAACCTCCTTCAAAGAGCGTGGCAGTGGTCCAAACGAGCCCGACTGCATGGAGCTCTGCGCGTATCAAATGAATATCTGACTTAATATCCGAAAGCGGCAAATGTCTAACGGAATATCTCGGTCGGATATCTCAAAGTGAACAGAGTAAAGAATTAGGGCGACACACATTGAAAACCTCTGGCATGTGGCTCGTGCATTTAGACTCCACTATAGGACACGCACTCACACACACTCACACACACCTCCGCAGCGATACAGGCCATCTTGATGTGATTAATCAGTGCGACTGGATGTGTGCGGTTGGGTTTGGAGCAGCAGAGGAAAGGTCCTTTCTGGGGGTGGACGGATCCTAATAGCCTCTGGCAGGGCGGCGATTAGAAACAGGTGCTCTGACTGAGGTCAGCTGGGGAAGCAGCTTTTTGTTTTAAATGTTTTTATTTAGTGATATAGAAGTCACAAGACAAGTGCATACAAGCACAGTGTCACAGATACACAGAAGACAGCAGAGATGGTAAAAGTACACACATCATTTACTCAAGTAGAAGTAGGCTAGATACTCGTGTTTAAAAATACTCTGGTGAAAGTAGAAGTACTGACTAAACTTCTTTACTCAAGTCAAAGTAAAGAGGCTTTGAAATGTGCTTCAGTAAAAAGTCCCCATAACTAGCAGCTGTTTTAAAGAGTACCTGACCTCCCTTTATATTAATAGAACAATAATGTCATTGTTAGCTAATGAATGTTTCCATGGTGACCAACGGCAACATGACAACGTTTCCATTGGTCCCTCTTCTTTAGAGAAGACCAGGAAATGATGGATACACGGATCGTGTTCAAATCAATAGGCACGCAATGACTCTAAGGCCGCGTCCACACGGAGACGATATCAGTTGAATCTGCTTACGAACATGGATTCGGAGCCCGAATCCGATACACGTTGATAACGGCTCCCAAAGTGGGTAGGTCTGAGGAGGAAACGCTTGCG
>NW_011343913.1:0-3347 GCF_000735185.1 Notothenia coriiceps
TCGGCCTCTCCTGTCTCCCTCCTCTCCCCCCTGCTCCTCTTTGAGGCAACAGCAAAGACTAGTTTTAGCTCTCAACAAGTTTATCTTACCTTTTTTCACATAGTTAACATTTTGTTTGTATTATTCATGCATATTTTACTAATCACTACCCCCTCAAATGGAAATATGTGTTTACATAAATGGTGACCGAACCGTTTGAGACCCACTGAGATAACTTAAACTAAGTTAACTATCTAAAGACTCAGAGAGTAATTTACCTCACCAGAGCTGTAGTTATCAGCCTCTCAGTCTGACAGCAAAGGACTATCCCTCCACCTTGTTGTTGAAACAGCTCCTTATATCCGTTAGCGCAGCTAGCTAGCACCAGATGCTAACAACAATACACGTAACCGGTGCGCGCGCTTTCTCGCTCGCTCGCGCCACACATACACCAACACACACCCTACCGAGCTTGAATGACACACAGAGACCAATCGAGGGCATTAGTATGATCTGTATGAAAGTGGCAATGTCGGCAGGCCACGTCATGTAGACAGCCAGTCACCCTCTGTGAGGCAGAGTCAGACTCACATTTGCGCTGCGTTGCGTTTACAATATATACGTATATTGCCGGCGGCTGAGTACCGGCATTTTACTGAGTACCGGCACCTTCCCGATACTCAGTAAGAAGTGCCGGTACCACATGGGTAAAAATCAGAAGTGCCGGTACTGCGTACCGGTGAGTACTGGCCCAATTCAAGCACTGCCTGTAGCACTTGAAACAATAAGATGCCATTGTTTAGGAGGCATACAGCTTCACCCACCACTTATCTGTTATTAGTTTTTTAAACTTATTTTGTTTTTTTTTATTGTTATAAATAGCGTGTGCATAAGTAACATTTTCAGTGTGTAAGTCTATTACCTTCACTTTATCTGCCCTATACTTCTGCTGCTGTATTAATGTACATTTTCCAGTTGGGGGACAAATAAAGGAATTCTGATTCAGTGCTGGTTGCTCAGTTAAGCCAAGCTTGCATGTATTGATAAGTTTAGACCTTTTCAAGTTCATTTCAATGTACGGTTTACAGATGGCATGGAGATGCTTTTAGACCGTAACAGTTTAACTATTACTTCAGATCGCTTGGGTTCTATCAGACAAACCAACACAGGGTAGTATGAGTAACATGCAGTTCGACAGTATTACGGCTGTAGGAACATGACATATGCATGCTGTGTTCATAATAAAGAATCATATATTTTCATATCCAAACAGCTTGATTAAGTCCCCTAACTTGTAATGTATTCTAACACTGCACTTGTTTATTCAGCAAAATAAGGTTTTAAACTCAACTTAACTCCCTGACAGCCCCTGTAACTCCTCTCAAGGAGCCCCAGCCCGCTCTGGTCTGTCACAGAGACAAACAGGGCATTCAGCAGCCATGGCTTGGGAAGGTACTTTCCAGTTCAGGGTCAAGGGTGAGAAGCCTTCATAACTCCATCTGAGAGTGTTTCTGCAGCTTCCTGTGGGCTGGGCGGAAGCTCTTGACTGCATGCCTCTCAGGCCCATCACACTTGGAGATATGTATGAGCTGGCAAGCAGAGTTCACACACACTTGTAGCCAAACTGATGCTGCTCCATAAAAGCACAATCGGTTCAAATGTGATGTGGCTCCTTACTCTGCTCCTAAAAGTGCCCATGCTGAGAACTTAGTCAGAACACAGATCTATCTCTAGACTGGTGCAGTACTGTTTGTGCCAATTCTTCCATAAAGGTACCATACTCTATGAACCCTTTTGGTCCCTGTTATTCACAGTTTTTGCATCTAGCAAATACTGAAGTGAGTAATATTTGCAGACCAGGAAAATGATGCTCCAGGACACACAAACTAACAAAGACTGAAGAGAATCTGGAGACTCCAAAACCGGCTTAACACAAGTGGCACAGAAAACAGGACGTTCAGCTTTGTTTACCTTCAACTGAACAACAATAGGGGCGTTCACACCAAGTTCTTTTCCCACAATAGTTCATGAGAACTTCACACCGGAGTCCCTGGTGGTGGATTAGACAAATGAAGCCGCTGACGTCACTTCTTCTTCTTCTGCTTTGGGTTTACTGGCAGGTATACTGCCACCTGAAGTCCCCGGCCGGAAGTCCCCAGAATTGGGGAAGACTTCAGTAGAAGCTGCTGGGACTCCCAGCAGCTTCTACTGCCTTCCGAGTAAATCGCCAGAACGCCGACACCTCCTCATCTCCACCGCTCCCATGTTTTCTTTTATGTTGCCATAAATTAGTCTCTCTGTGTTTATGCGCTGGGCTAATGCTAATGCTAATGCTAATAATGCTAATGCGAGGATAATAAAATGGCGGCTTCACAAAACTTTTTGGGAGTTTTACGGGGCGTGGTTTGCATTCCGCCCAGCCAATCAGACATAGGAACCTTTTTCTCCCACGAAAGTCCCTGCTCTCCAGCAGGGACTGAAAAGGGCGTAAAAATGGTTCTGATGAACTAATTTAGTTCAGGGGGCTTTTTGGTGTGAACGCCAATATATCTGAGTTCTGATTAACAATTGTGGGAAAAGTACTCCGGTGTGAACGCGCCAAAAAACATTCTTTAATTCTGTATAACTGCAGTCTCTTGATGCAACAATTCTGTGATTTTAATTTAACTGAAAAATAAAGGTAACGTTTAGCATAAAAGAATAGTCCAGAATTGATGAAAATACATAATGTTACATTTAAATGAATATATAAAATATTTTAAAAAATACAAATAAACAGCCCATCAACTATTTAGAAACTAATTGGAAAACCTGATGTCATCACAATATATGGTTAACCTGCTGGAGTTTGCAGGCCAGTCAAAAACTGAATTGATCAACTTGAAAATGTTCTGCAGAGCTGGAAAGTTGGTGATAATCTATTTGGGTTTTGTTGTGAATAGCCTACGGCGTCAAGATTCAATTTCAATTCAAAGATTGAAGGTTCAAATCTTTATTCTCATATTCAAAAAAACACAGTGTGGTTTTGGCAATGAAAAACTAAAGTTTCAGGCTCCTCCAACCATGCACATAAATACACATGTGACATAAAACAAAGATAGTGCAAGAAGAAACAAGGAAATAGTAATAAAATAGTGCAGGAGAATGTGAGTGATAAACGGTCTTTGATAATCCTGTGGGCTTTCTTCCTGAGCCGCTGGTTGTAGATGTCCTCCATGGAGGGCAGCTCCGTCCTGGTGATGTGCTGTGCAGTTTTCAACACCCTCTGTAGAGTCTTACTGTTGAGGGCGGTGCAACTGCCATACAAGGCCGTGATGCAGCCAGTCCGGATCATGACCGGCGCCGTGGGAGGGCCAGGCCCTCCCACG
>NW_011343914.1:0-4083 GCF_000735185.1 Notothenia coriiceps
TCATTTTCACTGCATCCATAAAACGTTGTTGCAGGTTTTTGGGGATGAAGCGAGAAACCAAGGCAGGGATTTTAGGTGTGGCCATGAACCTTTTCATGAGTTTCCTGGCAAAAAGAACAAGATTATGGTCGGAAAGACATTCAGGAAGTTGTAGGTTTTAACTATTCTGTCAGCTTTGTTTGTAAATAATAAATCTATCATTGTCTTGGAGGTTTTGGTTATTTTAGTCGGTTGATCCCTTAGTTGTATTAAGTTGTGTTTATCCATGATCCGTTTTAAGCTCTTTCTATTTTGTTTGTCATTCCAGTTGACATTAAAGTCTCCTAGAATAATTAGCTCTTTGTTGGATTCACAGGAATTCAGCAGGAGTTTTACCTGCTCATAGGAATCCACCTTAGCGGTGGGTTGTCGATATAGGCAAATCATGGTGAGGGACATTTCCTCAGATAGTGTGATTTCCACACTAACACAATCAAACTCAATATTAGCTGGAATCTCCCTACAAGTAAAGGTATTTCTCACATAAAGCAACACACCCCCTCCTTTTCCCTTCAGTCTGTCCTTCCTAAACACATTACATCCTGACATAGATACAAGAGTGGATGGTGACGACTGTTTTAGCCAAGATTCAGATATTCCCAAACAGTCAATATTGGACTCAAGGAGGAGATGTTCTAGCTGTTCATGTTTATTGCAGATGCTGCGGAAATGTAAATGTCCACTGAATAGTCTCTTTGGCTTGCACCGAGGATCCCACACTATTTTAGCTTGATTCACTGTTTGAAACATGTTTGTGCAACGGTGTTCTTCAAATACAGGATTTCTAGGCTTTACCTCGGTGCCGTTGTTGACAGTGGAGCAGTCAAAGCTAGTTGGTGCTTTATGGATCTCTGCCATATCACAGACAGAGAGGATTCACTTTCATATTTGAAGCGATGAGAGGAAATTCAGTGTCTGCCAAAAGTTCTCACTTTATCACAACTGGCTGGGAAACTGTCATTCAGACTCACACATCCTTCTGTTGGCCCAAAGTAACTGGCATTATTTCATATGAATGCACATTTTCTGATTATTTTATCGTTTACTTTGGCAGGGACAGTGCAGAAATACAAGTTATTTCACCAAAGCCAGATGAGAAGGATCTTGTCCATATCAGTCCTTCATTGTGAAGCTACAGCAAGCAGTTAGTGGAGGAGGGGCACTAGTTTCATGTTTTCAAATATTTAAACTATTGTCAGCTTTTGGAACCAAATCAATAGAACTAAAAGGAAGAAGGAAGACGGGGAGGGAGGAAATAATCTTAATCTAACATCAATATTCTTCTGGAATTTCCCCAAGATGATCATAAAACAAATCTTCTGGGTCGAATTACGGAAGCTTTAAGACGGTAACTTTATCCCTTCAATGCAGATGGGCCTGTGTCATAACTCAAAGTCAAAGTAGTATCAAAACATCTCCAGTCCAACAATACCTGCATTTCACTTTTGTACACAGATCTAGAAAATATATTACTCTTGTGATTTTGCTCAACAAATCTGGGTGGAAGTTAAAGTGACGTTTCATTGTTATCTCCAGGTAATAAGTTATATTATAGGGCTATTAGCAAGTTAGCAATTAGCATATGACAATACATTACGAGCTGGAGTTCCGATTCTATATAGAGCCAGTGGCGGATGGCCCATAGGGGGCGATAGGGCACCACCCTCCCTAAACCACACTAACACAAGGAAATGCTTTTTCTATTTTTTTAAACTTTATTTAAATTGCTTTTCCTATACACTGTATAAATATGAATGAAGTACTGTGCTGGGGCGATGGAGAAATTGCCCCACGGAAGAGGGTCTCTGTTAGCCAATTGTTGATTCAAGATATTAACGAGTGTCATAAAATGTAGCCAATCAGCTTCCTCAAAACTTCTTCCGGAGGGGCGATTCTTGTATCGCCCCAAGTAAGCAACTGATATAACCAGGACCAATGTCTGCGGGCGCCAACAAAGACAATGGCGAGCGTGAGCACTACCCCAAGACTCAACCCTAACTCAGTGATATCTCTCATCCAAGAGTGGAAATTCAGTGTCTGCCAAAGCTACAGCAAGCAGTCAGTGGAGGAGGGGCACTAGTTTCATGTTTTCAAATATTAAAACTATTGTCAGCTTTTGGAACCAAATCAATAGAACTAAAAGGAAGACGGAAGACGGGGAGGGAGGAAATAATCTTAATCTAACATCAATAGTCTTCTGGAATTTCCCCAAGATGATCATAAAACAAATCTTCTGGGTCGAATTACGGAAGACTTAAGACGGCAACTTTATCTCTTTATGCTTTTGTATTTGCCCTTATAAAAACAAAAGCTCACAACTGAATTCCTGCTGGAGTTAAACAAATAAAACATGCAACAAGGTCCAGAAAGCAGATTACAGCATGACGCTAGAGCACATTGCAAATGATAACTAATTATACATCTAATCCATACCATGGATTTCCTTATCAAAAACATTTTTCACTGTAGATACTTTGAGTTTAAGAAAGGCACAGGTCTACTAGAAATATACTAATCTTTAATGTACTAAGTAAAGTCATGTAATGAATAATATCAATTTAGCATAATCGTTTTATCACATGTATTAATACATACATTTTATTTTTTAACTTTGACTCATTGATATGCTCACTTGTAGTAATTACAAAACACACACTACACAAACAGGGACCTGCCTACAATAAATAAAAAGGAAATGACACATCAGTCAACATATTCATAACACCCTAAACCACTAGCTAAACATGTGTTGTATTGTAGGTGCAGTTCTCATAATAGTAACATTAACTGGAAATATGCAGGAACTGTAAGGCAAACATGAATAGGAATGGAAATTGATAACATTTAACAATACTGAATCTATTATCAATTCCTCTTAAAAGTTGATTTACTTATGGACTCCTGAGAAATCTTTGGGTGCAGCTGCAAACCTTCCTCTTTTTTCTTTTTTTAAACCGTGGTTAGTGTAAACCATTATAAATCCTTAATTATCAAAAGCATTTTTTAAGTGTTTCTTTAAATCTACAGGGTGGATCTGGTCCCATATAAACTGGTACAAGATACCACATCAATATGACGTTACAATACTGCACATGGGAACAAATTGGATGCACTATTAAGGAATCAGACAACTTGGACAGGTTCTTTATTCCCATCATTCAAGTTAAATGGGAGAATGTGTTATTGATTCAGAACAGTTCTGATGTTTTTGACTCACACTACCTCGCATTAGAAATAACTTTCTTACACCTGAGTCTGGAGGATGATTTGGTTTGATTATGTTTGCACTGTTGCTGTAAATTATGCTGACCTTTCAATGCAGATGGGCCTGTGTCATAACTCAAAGTCAAAGTAGTATCAAAACATCTCCTGTCCAACAATGCCTGCATTTCACTTTTGTACACAGATCTAGAAAATATATTACTTGTGTGATTTTGCTCAACAAATCTGGGTGGAAGTTAAAGTAACATTTCATTGTTAGCTCCAGGCAATCAGTTATATTATACAGGACTGTCTCAGAAAATTAGAATATTGTGATAAAGTTCTTTATTTTCTGTAATGCAATTAAAAAAACAAAAATGTCATACATTCTGGATTCATTACAAATCAACTGAAATATTGCAAGCCTTTTATTATTTTAATATTGCTGATTATGGCATACAGCTTAAGAAAACTCAAATATCCTATCTCTAAATATTAGAATATCATGAAAAAGTATACTAGTAGGGTGTTCAACGAATCACTTGAATCGTCTAATTAACTCGAAACACCTGCAAGGGTTTCCTGAGCCTTGAAAAACACTCAGCTTGGTTCAGTAAACTAAATCACAAGTATGGGGAAGACTGCTGATCTGACTGCTGTCCAGAGGACCGTCATTGACACCCTCCATCAGGAGGGTAAGACACAAAAAGAAATTTCTCAAAGAGCAAGCTGTTCACAGAGTGCAGTTTCAAAGCACATCCACAAAAAGTCTGTTGGAAGGGGGAAATGTGGCAGGAAACGCTGCACAACCAAGAGAGATGACCGCAGCCTTAACAGCATTGT
>NW_011343915.1:5000-43350 GCF_000735185.1 Notothenia coriiceps
TGCTAAGAAGTTAGCTAATGCTTTTTAATTAAATACCGTTAGCTTACTAATATGGCTTTCCATCTAAACCAAATGGCGAATAAAAACATTTGAATTATTCTTTAAATAGTCAATGGCCAATAACTTTCCATCTGGGTAAAACCAGAACATACCTTTATTTGCTAATGTTTGTAATTTAGTTTGGGTTTACTTCGTTTGACTGTATGCCCCAGCCATTTTCAGACATGACGTCGTATCAAAACGCACAGGTGTACAGTAGGTAATTAGTTTCTGCAGAAATGCATTTCTCAGGCTTTTCTTAGCTAGATGATTTCCTTCCGTATTTAACAAACGTATACTTTTTAAATACATTTCGTTTTATTTTTACACAACAACTTAAAGAAGAAGAAGAAGAAGAAGTAGAAGAAGAAGAAGAAGAAGAAGAAGAAGAAGAAGAAGAAGTTGTTGTTTAGGGTCATGCCGGGGTCACAGTCAGGCCGTTGCTGAGCTCTGCTATCTTCATGTATAATTATACCAAACAATATCACGCTGGTAAAGGAGCTAATAAAGGAAATAGAAAAAGCAGAAGAAGGCCATAACATGGGACACAAGCGAACGTTTATAAAAGAGACTGCATGTTTGAGGTTTCAGCAAGAACCACGCAGGAAGACGGACTGCAAAACATTGTTGGCGTCACTTTTTGGAGAAGCTACGAGAGGTGGATTGACGGACCGGAGGAATATCCTGCTGCTGAGAACACCCAGGGAACATGACTTCTAAAAGGTAAGGACTGCCTAATTTCTTTGTTTTATGGCTTTATTTTGCTGACTACAAATAGTCCCGAGGTGGACTGCTCTTGCAATGTTATTGTTATTGTGTTCAAGTTGCTTGTTTTGTAATTTCCTCTTGCCCTCTTCGTTTTTCTGAAACGAGCTATCATGATCCAGTTTTTGACACATGGCTTTTCTCTGCTTGAGGATCATTGGATTGAATGTCCATTCTTGTGCTGTGATGGCTTTTCAGTGCAAGTACAGTGAGCTCCTTTCTCCTGTTGATGCTGTTTCTCCTGTAGGATTCTGCTTCCTATACATGTTGGAGTAATGACAGCAGCATGTTTTCAGGTTATTTTCTTCAGATTCTGACCAGTACTTAAATAATGCATCTTAATAAATGTTATATCTTGTTAAATGTTCCTACATTTATATTAGTCAATAAGCCAGATTCACCTAAATGTGGCTGCTGTGCTTATTTGGAGGGCCCATGTATTACATTGATCCTTTTAAAGGTCTAGCGCCCTGGTGTTGGACGGTGCATGAAGCATTGCTGAAATGGTAGTTTTCTATATGCTATCATTAAGTTTTCTTTAAATCTCTCCATATGTTTTTTCTCCCTTTTACACATTTGGCTAAATTGTATAAAAGGGGGTAATCTACAAATAATACCATGTATTGTTGTATGGTATTATCTTGTCACAGAAAGCAGTAGGATATAGTCGACACTGCAAAGCCAGTATTCATCTGTCCAGCATCAGTTTTATACTGTATTGTGCATTAAAGATGCAATATCAGGCTGCATAAACCCAGGCCTTCCCTGTAAGGTCATCCATCATGACTTAAAGAAGACACAGGCCAGTGGAGCAATCTGTGATGTTATTGCTTCTAAATGTCATTTTGAAATGGAGACATGAAGAAAAAGGAAGCATAAAAGTACACTTTTTACATGTTTATCTTTCTGAATGCTAACTCCTTTTGAGTGGCGTCTTTTTAAAATGGTAGTTTATTGCATAAGTCCCATTCAACTTTGCAATATGTGCTTGGTGGCTTGGTTTTATTCACAAATAGGTTATGAAACTGATGTCATCTTGTTTTGAGTTAATTGGATGTGTGTACAACACTAAGGCCACGCCTAACTTTGATTGTTGTCCACACATATAAAACCACGTTGACATTCATGTCACATTCATTCAAAAATTTTTTCTATTAAGACATAAAGTACATCCAACTAAATATGGGGCCTCTTTGCTGCCTATGATGTGTTGCAATAACTCTGCAGACTCTAAAAGCAACTTTTAATGCATCTCTGAGGAACTGGGTATCTGTCGTAGCTTTGTACTTTACAGTGCTGAATTAATTGTAATAATTAATGGAAAATGTTCCGCGCAGTTAAGAATCTCTGTCAATCTTTGAATCATCTCGGAGCAGAAGAAGAAGAAATGCAGTCTCTTGGTCTCTTACCTCGGTTACTCCTCCTCTTCTCCCCCCGCTTGTTCTTCTTTCCCCCTTTCCCTACCTCTTTCCTCTTGACATGTGTCACATTTTGGGCTGCTGCTCTCGAGGGATAAATGCCAGATTACATGGTGTAGTATTTTTATCCGTAGTACATTAACCGGCGGAGCTTACTGCATCAAAGCTTGGAGGAGATCATCACACACGCACACACACACGCACGCTGACACACACTCTCACATCAAAACTGAAATGGAGTGTAAAGTGCCTGCTTTGATCTCTCCCTTCCTCCTATTCCTAATTACCCTAGTGACACACATACATGCAAACACACACAATGCACAGATGCCCTGGCATGTACTCGTGCACACAAAGAAAGGAATATATCCTGGGAGTCCATAAAATGTAAATCCTTGAAAAAAAAAATGGTGAATTAGATGTCAAATGTTCACCTGCCAACATCTGAACAAAAGCGGCTTGCAGGGCGCCTGATTACACCTCGCTCATTCCCAAACTATGGCGAGATTACACCTTCACTAAAAATGCATCGTGAGCCGATAGAGCTGTAATCAGCTTTAATCAACATATTATTTCTCACAAAGTCAGTGAAGTAACGTACAATCCAATTATTCGCTGCAACTGACATTGTTCTTTTTTGGTGCATATTCGGTAGCAGCAGAGCTTCCAATGACAGAAACACTGAGATGAATTCAAATACTACATGGTGGCTAAGTTTGATGATCAATGTTCATACACAGTGGTAACCTTTTGGGATGTCTTTCCCTAGTTTATGTCTAACAACATAAGGGTTATTTATTATATAACTTTATTATGCTAACTCAAGTTGATTTGCAAAGAAGAGATGTAATCCTTGTAGAAAATGATATAAAGGCTAACACTAACACTATGCCTGTAAACTTCATTACAGTGTAGGTCATGTTCACACCTTGTGTTTCCGTAATGAGCAAACGAGAGGAATCTGGCAAGAGTTTAGAAAATTGTAACAAATTCAAATAGGCAGCAATATTGTAGGTCTGGTAAAGGGGCCGTGAACAGGAAAAAAACCTGTGATACACAGGAGATTATTATCTGAATAAAGCTTTCTATTTAATATTCATATGCATTGGGTTAAAGAAGGTCATTCATCTGAGTTAAACTCGACAAAGAAAAAAACTGGGAGCGATTTAGCAAACTAACTAGAGCTAGACAAAGGGGAAAGAAGGAAAATACTGTCCTCTCTCCAATGCTTGAAATTGCTCACCAGCTATTAGCTCATCTCATTCAAGTACTGAGAGTTTCTCACCAGCTCAGCGGTTGCCAACAGGACCTTCCTCTGGCCATTCAGCCTGCAGAGAACGCTGCCTTGTTAACCTTTGGGTGCCGTCAACCGATCAATGAGGGGATATTTTGCTCTGTTTCCACCACTGTTGCTAGATGTGTGAAGAGCCTCACCCTACTTCATGAGGTCATTTAGGAGAGCTCGGAGTGGTGGGGCGAGAGAGAGAGAGTGTGTGTGTGTGTGTGTTTCACGGTACGGATTAGTTGCTTGTAGCAGAAATGTGGCATGCGAGTTGTTGAGAGGCTGAATTGGCCCTACAGTGAAATCAATAAGGATCTATTCATTGAGTGCCTCACTCCAGGCGTGTGTGCCTCATCCAATAATAGGTGTGTGTGTGTGTGTGTGTGTGTGTGTGTGTGTGTGTGTGTGTGTGTGATCAGTTTATAAGCCCTCTGAGGAAATGTCTGTCTTCCAGTTTGACCTTTAACCCTCCTGGTTGACTCCCCTTAACTTGTATTGTAAGGGCCTCCCGTGCAGGGTCTAATAAATCACAAGGTGTTTTTTGTTATTAGTTTAATATTCATAACTTTTTATTCAATTAAACGGTTTCACTGGATAATGGAACCTCAAAGTTGTGAAAACTAACAACAAAGGCAACTCATTGACGAAACCTTTTTTTTCCTATTTTGAACTGACTAGATGAAACAATACATTGAAAAAGTAATCTACAAATGAATCAATACCAACAATGTTTTTTAGTTTCAAATAAACAGTTAAGCTATTTTGCATCGTATATTTGATTAGATACAAACGCAAAATGAAGCAAGTGTCAGTTGTTTTCTGTATATGTCTTTTAATATATTTTTCTCCTCTAGATGAATGGGTTGTTTGAGGTTGAGTGGAGTGTTAATGCCTGTCTCTGTTTCTCTGTGTGGGGTACACACTCCCACCAGGGGTGGCTGACAAGAGCTGACTGTGGCTTACCACACACTGAGAGTGCTGCTCTTCTTTAATCTCCCTCCCTCGCCTTCTCTCTGTTTCTCTCTTACCCCATCTTAATTTCTTTCAACCCTGACACGTAAAAGCCTCCTCTCCCATCTTAACCACGCAGCTAATCCTTCAGCAGGTTTTGGGGGGTATCGTGCTGTTTTGGGGCTCTTCTACTGACACAACGGTTTAGTATCATAATGGCTCGCAAACACCTGTCCAATTAGGCTGATTGTGATGCACCTCAAACTACCAGACAGATCCTGCAGTGTGGCACAGAGATTTAGCAAAACACACTTAATACTTCTGCTCTGGAGCGATGTTTTTGCAGTTTTGTGACAAATGTCTTTCTGTAAATCCAGGTTTAGTGAAGGGTAATTGAGGGGACTTCAAGAGTCAGTTGTCAGAAAAGGACAAAAGTCTTTCCGCCAAATTTAAGTCAGTTTACTATGTGTCACAAAAGTGGTTAGAATTATAGGTTGTCCATGTTTAATTCAACATCTTAGTTCAATTCAAACACGTCTAAACTTTAAAGTGGTGCGGTGGCTTTTATTCGAAAGTAGCAAAAGGAGAGGTGACACAAGATACAAGAGACTGAAACTTAAGACAGATAATGACTATATTTAGTAACAGATGATGACTCAATTTTGATACACCTTATTTATATTTTCTTAACTCCTTCAGAAAGACTATTAAACACAAATAGGTTATTTTATCGATGCAATCAGTACAATGTTCAGGGGAAGGGCATCGTGTTCAATGACAGACTGTTCAATAAATCCAGATAGTCCCCTGCACTGTTTTGCATGCTATTTTTGCGTGTCACTGTTTGGCTTCTTGTTAGACTAATCTTTCATTCTTAAGTACTGCCTGCTTCACAATTTGTATCGGGTCTGATTTTCTTCAGATCTACCTCTTTGTAGGCTTTACATGGTTCACCTTTTGGATTTGGCTAAACAACTGAAATCTTAAATACACTGTGTAGTCCACTAGCATTGGATCTAACAAGGTGCAACTCAGGTTAGCTAGCGTGCAGTTCATTATTGCTACTGGGTCGCTTTTATTTCCCGTATTAAACTGGCAGAGATTAGGAATTTAAAAGGCTTTGGAAGCTTTAAAGGTATTAATCCAACAGCTGAACTACGTCAATACTGTGCAAGGTTGGACTTGCCCTTTAAATGAGCCAGAACACTGTCTATCTCAATGTAATCTTTTTCCCTTCTCCGAGTGACCCGGCCTTGTTCTCAATTAAACCTCATCGCCCTCAGCACAATTAATGGGGTTTTACCAATCTAGCTATTTCATTAGTGACACGCTCCCATCTGCTGGATGGCTGCTCCACTGTACATAGTGAACATTTTCTATATATTTCTTTTTTCTGTCTCCATTATGAGCCTTGTACTAGGGCGAAAGATCCTTGTTTTTGTCCTTTAGTAGTCCGAATATGTTCACCAAACGTACAGTGTTGTTTCTTCTTATTTTGTCTGTAGAGGGTTTAGAACTCTCAAGGTATTAATTGTCATCATTTGTGTGTGTGTGTAATTAATGACATAGCTGATGTGTGTGTGTGCTGCAATCAGTGTGAAGGTGGTGGCAGCCCTCAGGCTTTGGTGCTGGTTTAGGAAGACATCACTCTCCAGGCAGATAATGAAGCGAAGTGTACAGAGAAACGGATAAGACGGCAGACTTATGAACATCTCTCTCTCTCTCTCTCTCTCTCTCTCTCTCTCTCTCTCTCTCTCTCTCTCTCTCTTTCTCTCATCAAACACACACGAACAGTAGAGGCAATCTGTTTCCTCCTTCCAGCCAAACACACTTACATTTTCTTCCTGAGCATGATTGGAAGGAAATAGTTGTCAGAAAGAGGGAGAGAAAGGGAGAGTGAGATGGAGGGAGAGATGAATGAAGACATGAAGGGACATGTCATACCATTCACAGAGCACTGGGTCTGACAGGAACCCTCAGGACATGGCACTCGTTTCAAGTGGGGACCAAATGGAGGTGGCACCAGGCTGTCAGCGCTCTCTAGTTAATTAGGAGACATCGCCGCTCTGGCTCAGAGAGGGCAGTTGGAAATCACAGTCAATTACATCCAGGTTATAACATGAATTTGGCACCTCAAGTCAGCTTGTCACTTATCTGATGCCGACCATAATGGCTTCATGCTATACATGTACAGTCAATGATGTCTGTGCATAGTCCAGAGTCTACTGCACAGCACTGCAACACTGAGTGGATGAAGGAGAATCTGCAAAATGACCACACACATTGAATCTGAGGGATTTAAGCATGATGGATTTCCTTTTGGTCAAATGTAGGAATGTTTGAAAAAGCCAATGTTTTATACCAACATAAAATCCCATTATTCATGCACTTTAGCTTTATTCTTAATACACTTTCAGCAGATCTGTGCTTTTACCATTTTTTGTATTTATATTTTGAGCAAATCAATTTTGAGCCGACGTCTCAGAACCGACCAAACGTTCTTAACAATAATCTTCCAGTAGCGTCGGACACGCATGTCTACGGTTTAATACAAGACTATCGCCCAAAAACAAATAAAAACTGCACTTACAAAAAAGAGGGAAGAGTATTTCAGAGTTGCTTTTATTTCCTTTGTTTGGCCAGATGTGAAAATGTGAGTCTCACATTTGGCCTTTTCAAACAAGTTTAGGGGAAATGTTTCTACTCTGTATGCAGAATCTTTCGACAACACCATCACCAGCGAACCACTGAGTGCCTGATCCCCATCTCTAAACACAAAGGAAAATGCCTGTCAAGTCTTGAAAGAAATCGTGTACCTGCATTTGAAAATCCATTAGGGAAGGCGTGGAAGCTGGAGTAACGGAGAGCAGTGGAAGCAGATGAAAGGGGTGAGTCACTCGGTGGTGCTGCTGTGTGTTTTGCAGATGGAATATGGTCTCCTCGGTCACATGGGTGAAAACAGAAAAGTTTCTACACACGGCTCACGCTTCTGTGTAGGCATTCACAGGCACGAGTGCACGCATATGTTGTCGTTATAGACACGTGTGTGTATACAGATTCATGCACATTGCCCTCTGTGATGTTCAAACCAAAATGCTACAGGAAAGCACACAAATCACTGCTCGTAGGCAGGAAGAGAAGTGGAGGGGAGGGCAGGAGGGGTAATCAAATGGGAGAGCACTTGAGGGGAAAACGGTAGGCTGTTTCTCTAGTGCTGCGGTCCCATCTTCTGTAAAATGAAGGCCTGTTCTTCTTTCTCCATCATCTTTGCCGCATTCTTCAATCTCCCCATCTTTTAGGCAAAGCCAATTACCAGAAAACCTCTCCAACACTGCCTCAGATTGAGAGGAAAGTGCTTATTGTTTTCATGTACCGCATTTGGTGCTCTCCCCATCTCGATCTCTCTTCTTCTCTTTCTTTGTGTAGAATGCCCCCAGCTTTTTATCATTTGCAATAGCTGATGAGAGCCTTGCTCGTTTGAGATCACAATACTTAATATCCATAAGGAGGACAGGAAATTCTGAGATACCTGGTTTTTAAGTTGGCCTCATCTGGTGTTATTCTCCTTTCAAAACCACTCAAAGCCAAATGAAATCACTCATGGAAAGATAAGTGAGGTTTGCAAATGACCAGAGAGCGAGCATCCACTTCACTTCAGCTGGAATCGAGACATAGGAATGAATAGAATGAGTCAATTAGTATAAACAACCCGCAATTCTGTGCTCCCCATTTTTCTTATAAAATTCAATCTATTTTCTTATGTATTTTTCACCTTGTTCTATCAATTTGGTTTGCCCGATGTACTACAGTATGCACTGCAGTCCTTATCACTGATAAGTCAACTTCTTTGGAAATGGGCACCTTTTACTTGAAGTTCCTTCTTAATATTCACGAGTGTTTCACATCAGTGTGTCACTCATTTATTAGTTAGCCTGTTACTGCTCTTGTTTTTGGGCCTTGTTTATTATAATTTGTGAAATCCGGTATATGATAAATTGACATTTGAAATGTAATCGAGATGGGTTCATTCTGAGGCCTTAAACCTCTCCAAGTAGTGTAAGCACATAATGATAGTGTTATAAATTACCCCTGTTTCATTTTGACCCAAATAAAATGGCCTTAATTCAAAGAAATGCAACTCTATGCATCCTAAACACGTTCTCTACCAGACTCTGGGACTCTGCTAGTCTCAAGCCCTGACGACGGCACTGCTTTGGAAGAAAAACGAGTATCAAAAAACGTGCTCATGATTTTTGGCATTGTCCAAAAGTATCAGTTCTTGTGACATCCCTAATTTCCACTAATAAGCTTGATTGGCCTCCTTTTAAGCTGGTGGATATCAAGTGTTTTTTTTCCCCGCACAGAAACCACACAGTACCTGCTGACATGAGGCAGGTCCGAACTACTCGATGGCTGCCGTCTTCAATCATCAGTATTTTGTTCTTTCCCTTTGGCAGTCCATGAAAGATGCACCGAAAACACATTTGAAATATTCTTCCTCATTTCATGGTATCATTCGAACTTTCCTCCTCTGTGGCTGATTGGTCTGCAGCATGGTCTACTGGCAAAGTAAACACACACACACACACACACACACACACACACACACACACACACACACACACACACACACACACACACACACACACACACACACACACACCATATTGGCCTGACTATCATGTCAAACACTCAACAACATTTACATTTTGCCCAAACCACATCACCACAGACCTAAAACATTGATGATTTCAGCCATTTTTTGAGTTATGTTCTGATTGCAGATGTCATTTGACTTTCTGTAAGTAATCTATACTTCAGATAAATTGAGCAAGAGACTTCGAACACCATGAGGAGAAACAGTAAACATAAGAAATGTATAAAAGATGCATGATAAGTCTTAAAATAACATTAGAAAATAATATTTATGGACATATTTAGGCCACATGAACTGCCTACACAGCGCTCTCCAATGTAAATGCACATTAGCATATATTATGACTTGGTGAGCTATGCAAATAAGCTGCTTTAATTAGGGATAAAAGTAATCTTTTCCTCTCAAGGAAGTTTTCTCCAGGCGAGCGGAGCACTTGGCTGTCAACAGGGAATTAACTAAACAAAAGCTCTGTGGAAAAGGGACAACTTTTCCTCATCGGACTAATTCCCAGTGTTTTCTTAGCTAATGGTGTCATGATTAGTGGCTCACTCAGTGGTCTCAAAGCTCCTCAGCTATGGGCTTTGAGCGGCTTCAAACCCCGGCTGAAGCAGTAAATAGGATTGGACATTTCTGGGTTGGCTAGATGGCATGTTGGATTAGTTGCTGTATTAATTATGCTCTTAGACAATCAACAGCTAAGACTAAGGCTCCACTTTGATACTGAGCTTCAGTTCTGCAGCGCATAAAGTACAAGTCCTTCTTGGATATGCGTTGAAAGTTTTCTTTAAATATAGTACATATTTTGCATACCAAAGAGACACATAGAACTTGTCAAATTAGTAATATTGGCTTATATGAGTTATTTCTGTTCGTGTCTCTAGGAGTACTTTCCTTCATACAATTTCTATAACAAGTACACATCAGCTTTCAGTGATGGTTTGTTTTTATACCACAGTTGGTACCGTCATCAAGTGCATTCGATTTGTACTAGTTTTCATTTTGTTAGAACAGAACAAACGGAACAAGCTATTCTTTATCTATATAAAGTTATAGTATTGTCTTTCTGATGTGTTTTTACAAGCAATCCATTCTTCATTAAACGCTAATAATTTGATCCTCAGAACATGTTCAAGTTTTTACACATCATACATATCTTCAACAATATCCAGTCAGCATTTAATCGTTTTTTGGGGGGGGGTCCTCTTTGCACCATTTCCTTGTGATTGCCTTCCTGATAGCTGCTATTAGAATTTTAATGATGGTGAAAACACATTTATGTCCAGAAAATGTGCATCATGAGCAGCATTTAATGAGTGGGAAGTGACTAAAGGTAAAGGGTGCCTTTTAATATGCCCTGAATTTTTTAATTTTTTTGGCTGACTCGCCATGGTTTGATTTCTCACCTAACTGCAGTGATGTACAAGTACTCCTGCTGGGTGTGGTCAGAGGTCAAACAAATTGAAACTTCGACACAGAGGGCAGTACAAAAAAAACAAGTTGACCAGGTTTAAACTTGACGACTCCAACATTGGTTCAACTGCAGTTACGTTACCCATGAGTTTCTCCGTCTGTTCAAACCCCGCTTGAAAGATTTCCTGGTTTGGTCATTATTGATTCTTTCTTTTCTTTTTGGATGCCACTGGCTACTGTGCATCACCTGGGAATAAGGAGTTGTGTGTTTGATTTCATGGCGTTATTATAAAGACACAGGGGGCTGGAGGTAGTTTGAAGAGCCTACAGCGCGCACACACACACACACACACACACACACACACACACACACACACACACACACACACACACACACACACACACACACACACACACACACACACACACACACACACATACACATACACATACACACATACACATACACACACACACAACACTACTTGGTCGGGGCTGATTGTTTCAGATGATGGATGTCACACTCTCACCCGTCAACACAATGCCCCTGCTGCTTTTAATTGCCCAATCAGAAAGCTGGAACATTTGTTATCGTGGGGCAGTTAGGGCCAGATGGCAAACAGTACACACACACACACACACACACACACACACACACACACACACACACACACACACACACACACACACACACACACACACAGCACATCTACCTTTCTTTAATCCTCATCATAGTTTGATTGGGGGTGAGCGATTTCCAAAAGAACAGAGGTGTCTGTGCCTCCTGAATGCACGATGTGGATGACAGTGCCTTGCAGTTGTCACAACACATTAAAACAATATGACACCTGTAAGTACATGCTCTCTTCAGAACGGTCCACTTTAATCTCAGGAACAACAATCATAATTTAGCAATGAAACGTAACAGCAGGGTTGTTGTGCTGACATGAATTCATGACAAAACACCACGTTTCTAGACAGATAAAACGAAAGTAAGTATAGAAAAAAAAGAAAATCTAATCAATTCCTGCTTTGTCTTCACACATTTTCCTCCGTGATGACTCCGTCTTCCCTTTTGAGCTTTCTGCCAAGATGTCTCCCTTGGGAAGTCAATAAACTCACCCAAATCTAGTTTATACTGTCAAACTATGAACTCATATCAAAGTTATACATGGCGTTTTGATGCAGTGTGCCTGTTCAGTTTGTGTGAATGCTGTTTGTTGAAAGGATGTGGGACAGAAGGTCTCATCACACACTCTACAGCTGACTGACAGGAGATGTCGTTCTGTGCACAAACAGAGGGGGGCAGTATAATACCAGAGAAAACACATACGATACAATCCATTGGTTCATATTTCTATGTCTGTCTCTCATTTCCCTCCTCCCTCTGTCCTCTCTTGATATCACTTTTTTTCTTCACACTCATCTCTTTGTATGCCTGTCTTTCTCACTCTTTTGCACACACAATAACGCATACACACACACAGAGCCACACGCACGAGTGTGAAGTAATCTCAAGTCTGATACACCCCGCTCAATTATGAGCTACAATGCGTGTAATTAGAAAAGAATAAAATGCATTTCAGTTTTCATTAATGAATTTCATTGATTGGCTCTGTCTCTTTGTTCCTTGTTTTGATGAAGTTAACTTTGAGGGGAATAAACACAACACTTCCAGAGCAATCAGACCAGCTGCAGACGTGCATGCTCGCTCATGTGTGCGGCA
This sequence comes from Notothenia coriiceps, assembly GCF_000735185.1. Taxonomy (NCBI): domain Eukaryota; kingdom Metazoa; phylum Chordata; class Actinopteri; order Perciformes; family Nototheniidae; genus Notothenia; species Notothenia coriiceps. The sequence continues at coordinate 17,249 of NW_011343915.1, forward strand.
TCGGCTCTGTGTGGTGTCTTTGGCCGATTTGCAGTGGTGTGCCTTTTTAATCTGTACTGCAGGAAAATAGAAATAGGCCCTACCACAGAGTGTACAATCGTAACGGAGAGAGGGGGAATTAAAATCGGAAGAAAGAAGTAATAAATCACAGGAGAAGATGGGGAGGGGAGCAAACGAGTGTTAAAAAAGGAACGAATGGTAGAAAGCAGGCTGGAATAGATGAGGTGAGGGGAAAAGACATAATTGGTGCTGTGTTTGGGGACATCTTGCTGGAACATAGTAGAATAAACCACACAAATACGACTTGGAATAAGAGATGGAACCAAATGGGAGCACTCATGTATATTTAGGACCATCCAGTACAGTGTGTGTGTGCATCAGGGACACAGAGACACTGCTGTTTGTTGGCAGAAGTGCATGCTAACTCTCTGCATGTGTATGTGTGTTTTTATTCGTGCCCAGATGGATGGTACTTACACCTTTTTGTTTTCATGCAGTTTGTGTGAATGTTTACCACAAGTGTGTGTGTGTGTGTGTGTGTTGTGTGTGTGGAACAGAGGCTCTGTGTCAGCATTGGTGTGCCCTCAGTGCGCCTGTCTCTAATTACAGTCTAGGGTTTCAGCGTTTCAGTTCGTCCATCTCCCTGTTTAAACCCGGCTAAGGCAGCCAGGCCCCACTGAGCCAAGGTAAACCATACAGCTAATTAGACAGAGAGAGTGGGGAAATGAGGAGAGGACGTAGAGAGGAAGGAAGTAGGAAGGATACAAAGAGAAAAGTGTCTTTTTAACATTTTGGAGTGTAAACTCAAAACCCTGCAATATTAAGAAGTCCTCATTGTACAAATCGCCCCAAAACGCTTCATCAAACTGCATCTCCTGCTAAGTTGTTTCTGTTTCATTTGCATGTTCACTCACGTGTGTATATGTGTGTGTGTGTGTGTGAGGGGGGGTGGCGGGGGGGCAGTCTAAAGGTGTTTTGACACCCTCTAGCGAGTTTTTGAACTTGGTGGTAATTTGCATATTGTAAACAAATGTAAACGGGGGGAGAAGGTCATTGGTCAACCTGGGGCAAGCTAATCTGCATAATTGGCTCCGGTGGTTCAAATTATAGCCTGCTGCTGCTCTGCTGAGAGAGGGAAACGGAGGGGGAGAAAAAGGGAGGGGTGCAATTATGGTCATATGCAGCCAATGAAAAAAAAATGTTTCTTTTTTTTGTTTTGTTTCTGCAGCCTTTCTTTTTCTTTCATTCTGACCAATGAGAGCGCTCGCTGCTCCCCGACAGCAATCAGAAATTCATCTCGCTCCACGACAGCTAAACCCCACCCCCCTCGCAGAGAGACACAGAGAGAGGGAAAGTGAGGGAGACAGGAAACAAATGAATGAGAGAGAAAAAGGGAAAAGAAGAAGGAAAGAGTGAGAGAAAGTGAGAGCAGGATATGGCATGGACACCCTCCACTCTGGGCGGTGCAAAAATGTGAGAGGGGAAGACAGGGAGGGTGAGGATGGGAGAGTAAGGGTGAGGGGCAGACATCGGCTCTGGAGAAGGAGCTAAAATGAGGAGAGAGCAGAGAAATGGAGGGGGAAATAAGATGGTACTGCAGTAAGAGATAGGGTGACAGATGTGTTCTCCCGCAGCAAACACCATTTTCTCCTGCCTGTTCTGTCCCGAGTGAAAAAAAGCCACATTTGCAGATTCCACCTTATCACTGAAATACTAGAAATCATGTGTTTTTCCCCGAGTGTGTGTGTGTGTGTGTGTGCTGCGAGAGGTTGGATAAGGGCACAGTAAATAAATCATGGGGGGCTCATTGGAAGAAGGTCACCGGCTGGACCCTGCCTTCACACACACACACACACACACACACACACACACACACACACACACACACACACACACACACACACACACACACACACACACACACACACACACACACACCGCACACACACATCCATGCGTGCTGACAGGCCCCTGCCCCTCATTTCGGGGTGCTCTGGGTGATTCTCCCAGTGTAATGGCTTCTACCCCATTTCCAGTCTCCTGTCTGAAAGAAATCACACACAGACCCCTCCAACAGTAGCTCACACACACACTGACATACACACACCTGGCCAGTCGGGCATTTGGGAAAGGGAACGGATGGAAACAGTCGGGTAAATACGTTCTTTTGTAGATATTTGGTGTTTGTCTGCGTAGGCATGCCGTTGTTCCATATACCGGTAGTCTTATCTCTTATTATTTTCTCACATTGCATTGTCCACAGCGTTGTGTATTTTCAGTCTTGTGGTTGTGGTATTTTGTGATTTGTAAACTCTCTGAATCTTGTGTCTGTTTAAAGAGGCCCCTGCTCGAGTTTGGCCCTCTTGAGTACGGCTCTCGTTTCTTCATTGCTTGCCGGTTTGTTCCTGGTAAGTGCATGCACAGGTACGGTACACCTGCAGTCACATTTTTAATGCACTGAGTGAGGAGAGCTGTGCTGTCAGTCGGGGTGTTGCAGGAGCAGTTAGATGGATTTTTCAGCAGTTACTTGCCAAACGTTAGGGCTCGACGTGATAGGGAGTTGACATCTTGAGGGATTTAAAATGGCTGCAGTGACTTATTGAAAACTCTCATGGTCCATTGAGTTGATTTATTCATGTATACTGGTCAGGTCCTGTAGTTTAGTTGACGTTCAACTTCTCTACAAGCTACTCGAAATATCTTTGTTCTTTCTGGCACCTTGTATTGTGAATTATATTTTAATAATATTCTAAATAAAGCAAAGAAAGCATAGTCATTTTAGTTGGAACCTAACTTGAGGTCGGTATTAAGAACACAAGATGATTATTGACTTTTTTCCTGGCTCAGAGAGCTCAAATAAAGCATTGTAAAGTTATTTTTTTAAACTTGTAGACGATTCACTTTTTTTATTTATTTGCATAACTGTGAAAGGGTGGTTTTAGCAATGAGGGGGTGAGACAGAGTCAGAGAGACAGAGAGTAAATGTGAGGAAGGAGCGAGAGAGATGCATATGTCTGTCTGAATTTCTATCTGTCTTTGGAGGGTGGCGAGTGGGAGGGTCTATCAATCATTCCTAATCATTTATATTCAGCGGCTCATATCACTTCACCACGATTGGGAGTGGGAGAGTCGGCTCATTTCAACGATTGGGAGTGGGAGAGTCGGCTCATTTGCATAGGGAAGAGTAACTGTTGAAAAGCTGTCAGAGCAAACACAATATATGGCTGTATTGATGTATACATTTGGTGTTTTTGTTCAGTGTGTGGAGCTGAGGATAAATGTGCATGTGCCGTCTGAGTGTGTGGTGACAGATGCAATCTCACTGCGGTGCATATAAAAAAAGGCCTTTATGACAACTTCAGCATGGATTTGTTGCATTTCTAAGTTGCTTTACAGCTGCCTTCCAACGCCACAGTCAGGACTTATAATGCAACAGTTAAATATCAGACGTCTTAAAAGAACATTTGATTCTGGATCTTTTTTGGATTATTGTGGTTGTACTTTGGAAAGATGAATGTCCACAAACTGATGTGAAAATACTACAGAGCTGAAAGAAATGTATTTTAGTGGAATGAATAGGGGTGACTATTCTTCTATACAGAATGATTTTGAAATTACTCCACAAAGTATTTTTGGAATTAGGAGAAGGAAAAAGTTACAAATCTTTTTGGTTTTCTTGACTTACAAAACTGTTTTTAGCACAGTAGCATAAATATCCGTTACATTTCAAATAATGATGTGGATACTTATTATGGTGTAATATTATATTTTCTGGGAATTTAATACAAAAAACGATCTAAGAGTTGAGCTTTCCACTTAATCAAGTGTATTTAAAGACATATCAAATCGACGTGCTTTATCAAACTGATGCTGGAAATTTAAGTCACAGTTATTACATTCATTTACATTTTTATCACATTACAATAGATATTGTTATATTGCTCTTGCTCCCATGCTTTTAAGTTTGAAGTTGCAACTCACAAACACTTCCAAAATCAATTCATCTGCAAATATTATTGTTGGAATAATCATTCAGTGTATGTAGTGTCAAAAACATTGATATTGAAAAACTGCCAATTGCAACTTCCCAGGACCCAAGGTGACGTCTTCAAATGTCAGCTAAAGGTCCAAAACACAAAGATATCAATTTACAATGATAAATGAAGGATAATCATATATTAGATTTGAGAGGATGAAACCAGAGAACATTTTTGCCGAACATTTTGTTCAGTTTGTTCTTTATGACTAACAAATTATGATTAAAAATAGTTCAATATTATTTTTCTTTGCAATTTTGCACTCTGTCAAATTTCAATTAGTTTTCTTCCACTTCCTGAATCTGGATGTTTGGGTTTAGTATGAGTCCATCACCAAATACAAGAGAACATTTTGTCATTTCGTGATCACTCCTCACTTTATAAATGACATCAGCTACACAGAGGTTATCCGTTATCCAGTTTGGAAAATCGCTTTTTTCCCCAGTCTGTAACAAAAATGTGGTCATGGCACACCTTCCTTCTATATTCGGTACTTCGTCTTTCACTCTGTCCTTCATTTCTGGCCCTTTCTGCCTGACTCTCTCAGTGTGTGACCTTGTGTTCCTTCTGTGTTAGTGTGTGGAAATTGGGCACACCTAACTACAGGGGCTTAAGTATAATCATGTATTTAGCTGCAGAAATGTACTGACGCACTGTTCCTCCCTGGAAAAAGAGAACTCCCAACATTAATTGAGGGATATTACTGTTGAGATCAATTTCCATGTTTCTGACAGTGATATCCATTCCCTCAGACCTGAGCAAATATTTATGTCTGGCTGAAAAAAAGAGAAACTGACACTATGATAAAAAAAAATCAATATGAAAACTATGCACATTTCAGACATAATTTATTATTATAATTAATGTACAGTTTAAATGATATAAACATTACATTAAAGATTTCAATAGTATTTTATTTATACCATTTATGTCATATTTTCATTCATTTTGTCCTTTATTTTCTTTCAAGAATTAAAAAAAAATCTAAACATACAAAAATAACATCATGTTAGATAAATGAAATTCCCTGCAGCTTAATCTTTTATGAAATATACAAAAAAAACAATTGCTTGAACATTTGTATAAATGCATTTCTGCATGCATCCCTTTTTTAGATGTGCCCAAGTGGTAAGACGACCAATAGGGGCCAGTGTGTAACCGAGTATAGGGCCTCACTGAAGCCGGCGCTCATTGGTGGAGAGAGAGAGAGGGCTGGGGGGAGCAGGTGGGGAGGAGAGAGAGAGAGAGAGAGAGAGAGGGAGAGAGAGGGCTATTGTGAAATAGGAAATGGCAAACAAGGCGGTCTTTAACTCTGCTTATAGAATATGTTAAAGTGATGTCTGCGATGCGCTGTGTGAATTATTTGCCTTATCATAAAGTGCATTTATGACGCAGGGTCATAAATATGCATCGGTACGAATGTTTTCAAAATTGAACCTCTCCCCTCCCTTATTTCTCCCTTCCGCCCTCCCTCTTTTCTTTTTTTTTGTTGCTTCGTGCTAACAACATAAAAACAACATTTTTTTTAAATGCAACCCACCGGTGGATGTTTTGGAAACATTTTCTATTCCCTCCCCTCTCCTTCTCTCCCTCTGTCTCTCCTCCTCTCTGCTGCTAAATCTGCTTATTGCATTACAATGTGGCACAATTTAAAAAATGTTTTGAAGTCACAAAGTAATTAGAAAATCCACGAATTTGTACGATTGTACTTATAATGGTGGAACACACATTAACCTCCCCCTCCCTCCCTCCTCCTGGCTCATCTTCATCATCAAAATCCTGTTTCTAATTTCTATGGATTTCCTGCCAAGAGCAGGCACGGCTGTGACCCCTTTAACCCGGACATATAATGTTCTTAATATCCAGATTAACATTTTTTTTTCTTTAAGCTCTTTTCTACAACATGTGAAATTATTTCTGCAATCAAGCACAAAGCCAACCCCACCCTCTGTCCTTCCCTCTCCCCTCGATTATGGTCTGGCCTCCACAAACAACAAGTTCTCGTGCAGATGCTCTGAATGCACCCACCACCCACTCAGCCTCTCTCACCTCCCCCTGCTCTTGTCTCTTTGCAATTAGAAAGTGAAAGACTGCAATAAAGGTGGCGCTGTACGCGGAGGGCAGTTAATGAAAGAAAGGATTATGGGTAAATGCAGCATCAAGGGGAGATTAGGAAAGGACGACCAGCCTCGCTGAGACAAAAGATCCTACTGACAAGAGCTGCTTAGAACACACACACAGGCACACGCACACACACTCACACACTCACACACTTGAAAATGTGCATTCACCTGTTACTACAGAGCTATATCTAAAATAAATGCCCACTCTGATTTATTCACATGCATGAAAACAGTCGTCCATATTACACCCGCCCAGATGTGCAGGTGGTTACTCTGTCTCTGAATTTAGAGGCTGCTCTCTTATGAAAATCTACAATTCCAGTGATTTATAGCGACAGATTTTAGAGCAAAGGATTTAGCCAAGATGTTGTCACATAATCCCTGTGAGCTTGGAATTAGAAGACCCCTCCCTGAGTTCATAAAGAGTCTTGAGATACTAAGCATTAAAGTTTTCACATCCAGCCAGCTATAGTTGTAGGTGGGGCTGCTGTGTTGATAGGAGAGAAGAAGAAGTTTAATCCAAAATCTTCTTACAAGAAAAATGACACGGAAGGAGTGGTCTAGTTTAGAAAATGAAACAAATGTGCATAGCAGACAATATTTAATACTGCTAATACTATTTGGGCTGTACAGATCAGCAGAGTGATGTGTGTGTTTTTTTTTCCAAGCTTTCCAGTACACCTAATGAACCCTTGCCTGTCCACCAGTACTCCCCAACAGAGACAGGCATAGGGTCTCTTTAAGTAGAGTGATAAGCACTTCGGCCCTGATGCTGAACAGGGAGCAAATTGAAAGTGAAGATTGCCTTCCCATAGACTTTATCTTTTCCCACTAAAACAGGGAGCGGGCGTCTACGACTACACCTATTGATTTTGCAATTTCAGCAAATTAAGAAGGAGACAGCCGGGCCTATTAGAGAGCTGTCTGTGGCATGGACTAGCATGGCCACTGTGGTCTGTGATGGTGATGTTTCGAGAGGGAGAAAGAAGGTGTTTACGTTTTGGACTGTCGTCTAATGTTTTAAATGTATTAGCATGGGCTGTATGTAGAAACGTATATGCCAATCACACCTTGATTTCCATGGTGTATAATATGTCCCCAGCAGCTGCCACAGCAGGCAGGCAGAGGCATATTCTACTGACAAATACAAATAACACAAGGCAATCAAGGTGAATGAATTACCTACGCATGTGGCCTCAGATTTCAGTAATAAAAGAAGCTAAAGGCCAATCTGTACCTCTCTAATATCAAGAGTAATATCCACTGCAATATGAAGAGTAATGAGAGGAATAAAACATTCTATAAGGGCGAGAGAAAGAGGCGCAATTTCATTATATAAATCAAATAATGCGAGCTTCTATAAATGTGCTGTTGGTTTGCACATATAGGAGCTTGATGGCGCATGGCGGTGTTTTTAGTTGTACTGTTGCTGCTCCACTTGGCTTGAATGCAACAAGAGAAAGCACAACGTTTGCTCACCTTCCAAGAGGTCAACGCATTCATTTCTTTTTCCTCAGAGGAAGCAACCATCCAAGTGCACTAATCCGTGATATACATTTATCGGAAGGAGGTGAATTTTTCTCAATTTTCAATCTGATTGTGTTATCAGCCTATATGACTTCCATATTGGAGTTTTAATATTGGAAATTCAATAGGAGCAGTGATGGATGATTTCTCTGGTAAAGGGTGCACATTTTTCAAACTGATAGCTTTTTTGGTCCTCTAAAAAATGATGAAATATGAGTTTTTTTGTATTGATCATTAGTCTCAGGACTGCACCTGCTCCACCAATTTGTTTCCAATCAAAATTGGCATTAAGATTCATATTTGGCATCACAGCAGCAAGATTTTCTCATTATTCATTCGATAACGAGCGGGAATTACAAAGACAGAGCAATACAAGACACCCAATTTGTTCAATTTCCTCTATTGTGATTATTTTTTAACGTTTTTTTTCCCTCAGCCTGTCTTACATTGAATTTTAAACTGCTGCCCTCAGGCATCGGGTGCATATATGGAGAAGCAGAAATGAAATTCTTGACCACATTGCTTACTGAAGGTGTAAAACGGTTTTACAATCCACCTTGGGATATAAGATAAGCTAATTGGATGTGTGAATTCATTCCTATTTTCTCTTCCATGTAGATGCTTATTTTTTTTGTAGAAGATACCAAAAGTGTCAAAAGTGTCAAAGAATAAGTTGGAGAAGCGAGTGATTGGGAGGGCTTGTCTGCCAAACATGGGATTCACAAGCTAATTCATTGATTGCCCATTGGAAGAGATGGCTGCTAATTGTTAGGTAATTAACATGGCAAGCTGTAATTATGTTCGCCTAAGGACCCGATTAGTGTTTCTGCATGTCTTATGGGCGCAGAGGGGCTGTATCTGTGTGTGCGTGTGTCTAAGCCTATCTGTTGGCTCGAGGACAGATGGCACATTGTCAAAAGCTGACATGTTTTGTTTTCCCTGATGTGTGTGTGTGTGTGTGTGTGTGGAGGGGGAGAGAGGGAGAGAGGAGATGAGTTGCGCCATGGGACTTGTCCTTTTGTTTCAGCATTGTTAATTAAGTGCTAATTGAGTGTAATTATTTACATCATCACACACAGCGAATGGAGATGTCAAGTGGCAGAGGCACAAAGGCAGTTGGTGGGAGGCTGGCAGCTGAGAGCCGACAATCTGTTGATGCCGCCAACCCTGTGGCAGCTGAAAGGGAACAATTAGCAACAAGCTGGAAATCTCAACACAACACCAGGACCAAAAATAATCATACACACCTTCAGGACACATTTAGGAGGTATCACTCAAAAAAAGTATTCAAAATAACACAAACAAAAATTAACAAATGGCTTAATGTAACCAATGCAAAGTGGAGAGACAAAGAGAGAGTGCAGGGAGTGATGAAGAGGAGAAGGGAGCCCAACAGAGAGTGACATTGATCAGTAAGCAAGAGAATGAGATGAGGCAGTATCTGGTGTGTTAACACCTACAGCTAATCAACATGACAGAGTTTAGACTTGCCCTAGAAACAACACATACACACATGGGGGGGGCGCACACATGTTCGCACACATGCTCACATCCTATCCAACCATCACCCATAGTTTGAGTCATACCCTTTTAGTACAATTATTGTGTCTAATTACACATAGACCTGTGTATAGAAAACAGGTCTAGTTCTTACAAGTCACCTCAGACCACTCACCACCTCTATATCTTCATCAGAAAATCACTGGACCCGGAATCAAATTTGGCTCCAGCTGGACTTCTTTCCTACAGTTTTGTGAAGACAAATGAGCAGCAATGAATCTTGATCATTTGACGCCTCTGTCTGCGCATAAACACCTTAAAGGCCGCAGCAGGCCGAGCCTCTATTGGTTCGATGATTGTGCAAAGCATGAAAAACATGGGAATCTGAATAGCTGCGACCCTTGGTAACAAAGACAAAGTGTGCCCTAAGACAGGAGAACGAATGTCACTTAAATATGAGTTAACAAAAGGTCACTTAACAACCAGCCAGAATAAAACAAAACCCAGGGCTCTAAACAGACACGCATCACGCTGCATTTTTAGAACATGGTGTTTATTTTGAAGAATCACAGTCAAGTAGCTGTGACATATTGCTGTTTTTAGAGTTTAAATGTATTAGGAGGGAGCCAGCCTATATCGATGTTGTAAATCAATATTGCTGAGAGGGGAGCTAATACTGTGGTATCAAGTGTTCCATTCAAAACGTACACATTTTAAAAGCCTACGTGCTGAGCTGCTGCAGCGTACATCACCTTCTCACTGAGTATTATTTTATACGGTTGATGCATTGTATTAAAAGTTTTCAAATATGGAAGTTTTTGGGCAATTAAAAGTTTCCAATCTGGTGAAGTGATGTCCCTGTGAAACAGTCTATTTAAAGGCATATCAAGGTGACTAACTATACCTTTATTTTTGTACTTGTCTTGATCATTATATGTTTGTCTTGAAAGAAAGAAGAGGCCCATATTTAGCCTGTCTACCTTATTTGCATGCAATTTGTAACTTTCTGTTATTTCATAATTCCAAAGTTCAGTGTTTGATTACAGGGCCGGATAATAAAAAGGAAATCTTTGCTTAACTGCACAGTGGTTTTGTCCAAATGCTGCAGTCTGCTGACAGCCTTCTGATCAAGACTGCATAGTGAGTAGCAAGAGCAAACAAGGACTCCTCCATATTCAGTACGTGTGCATGCATCAGCGTGCGTGTGTGTGTGTGAGTGCTTAGGTGTTTGTGTGTGAGTGTAGGGGCTTAAGTGTGTGTGTGTGTGTGTGTTTGTGGGTGTGTGGAGGGGGTTAAGCAGTGGGGTATTCTCGCCTCTGGTCAGAGGTGGAATTAATTTTAGCTGGCAGTCCCACGCTGCGGTCATTTGGTTTAAAGGGAGGTGTTATTATCCTGATTTGGCCGTAACGGCTGGGGATTGGATAACCAACTGGCAGCTAGACACTCTCTTTTAAAGACAAAGGGGCTGGAGACTGTGTGTTCTTTGATGACTGAGACATAAATAAAAGAGTGGAAATGCAGCTATACAAGACGGCATCAGACAGTTAAATACCAGATACAATGTTTGCACTTTACAACAATCTACTTGTTAATTTATAACCATTTTGTTTCATGATTTGGAAATAAGATAAACATGTGCTGTGTTACAGCTAGCAATTATTTATATAAAATTGCAGATGACAATGCAGAAGTAATTTAGGATTAATGAACAACAAGGTACATCAATAATTGCAATCAGATACTAAGCAAATTGTGATTAAGCATGTGTATGTGGGTCACCAAGTGTTGAATCAAATGTAGCAGAACTTTACAGCCACATGGAAGCACACACAGACACAATGTACTTACTATAATCATAGATGTGGTTATAAAGTAATTGTATTGTATATTCCTCAGAATGAGCCTAAGCCCCCTTTTCATTAAATCAAAGATCTATCTTAGGACAGAAATACCCAAATGACCACATACCCCATTTTAAATACCAGCCATCTGCCAAGGAAGGCCTTTTCAGCAGCCCAATCATTTGCATAACCAAAAGATGATTATTTTTCCCCTATGAAAGTTGAAATGACTGAATAATTATAATGTAGTGGATTAGAATGAGGAAAAAACATGCCTTGATGTCAGAGAAGATTGCTGAGTAGTCACTATAATCGCTGCTTAGGTTTTTAATCAGAGTGAAATATGGGCCATAAATTATTGCCTTTCATGCAAACTTGTGTTTTTGCACCGGCGCATCACAAATCACATTTTTCAGCATTTTTAAGAGGCTTAAAAGATAGTTATTTTTGTTCAGGAACTCTGAATTAAAAGTCGTTCGGGTATGCTTTCACTCAGGGGGATTATGTTCGATACTGTAAGGTTTTTCCCAGAATGAAATTATAAACTCGAAATAACCTGCGCTGACTGAAGCACAACCGCCTCTGTTTTATACGTGCCAGCCTACTGAGATACAAACATGAAATACATGAAATGGACCTTAAACTTGCAGCTCACATTGTGTAATACCTGGAAACCTTCATCCTAATATCCTTAAGGAGCGCGCTTTGCTACACTGAACGTGTTGCATCACTCTGAAATCTAAAACTCATCAAAGTACGCGCCGTTAAATCTTACAGTTGAAGAGTGGTACTTTACAGCAGTGTAGCGTGAAAAGAAGATCTCGTACATTTATTTAAAATACCTTTCAGCTAGAAAATGAAATATAGTTTTAATAATACAAAGCACCTCAGGATTCAGCCACTGAGATAAGATGCTCTGAGCCTGGCAAAGAAAAATGGCACACATACGTACACCGGGTTTATCTGTGAGCTCCGTTCTTGCTGCACACAAGCTAAACACAGCAAAGTCTATGATGCCTGCGCACCCCTTATCCTTAACAAAGCAGCAAAGCCAATCCATTGTGCCGGATCCATCTGTAACAAATTCATACATCCATATCGACACACCAGGAAACAAGACACCCAAGGAGAGAGGGATAGAGGGATAGAGGGATGGACGGAGACATGGAGGGATATATTTCTCCTTCTCTTTTTGTTTCGTTGGGGTATTAGTAATCAGAGTCCCCCCTTTAGTCTTTACAGCTGCAAATTGCTTTGCCACCTCTTCTCCCAGCAGTCTGTCCTGCCAAAGCCGCCCATGATGTATCATTATCACAACTTTGGGTGGAAATCCATAGAATCAATAGGTTTGTCAGGGAAACTCGCGCATGGGATTGCTTACACGCTGTGAGGCTTGTTCATCCACTAGTCAGGCCTATCCTGCCACAGGCAACGGCAAAACAAAGTGCATATAGGTATGTGCCGGACGTACATGAACGCACATGCACACGTTCACACGGGCATATGCAGACACACACAAACGATACACAGCATCTGTAGCAGAAGGAAGCCGATATTATGTATTTTTGTTTCCATCTATCCATATATCCGTCCATCTGTTTGTTTATATATATGTGTCTATCTGTCTCTGTCCATCCTGTCTTCCTGTCTGCCCTCTCTGTCTGTGTTTCACTTCATTAGTGGAGCTGGTCAGCAGGAGCTGGAAGGACGTCTCTTCCCATGTAATTACTGTCCGGTAAACAGGTCAGAAGGGTAGAGTCCAGCCACAGCTGCTGCAGCTTTCAGCGACTCACACACATAGACGCATGCGCGCACACACACACGCGCATGCACAACCACACACTCTGGCTGTGGGTCCCGAGCTTTGAGAGTGGTATTGATTGGTTGGGCTGTGACATCTCCTAAGCCATGTCACCCCTGTGAAAGAAGCCTCCAAATTGACCAATAATAAAGTGGTGGAAGTTGTAGTGGCTCTCTCCTGGGAGCTGTCCGTGTGGACTCTGTCACTATGTGTGTGTGTGTGTGTGTGTGTGGTTGATGCATGTGTATATGTATGTATATGATTGTGGATGTATGCGAGTGCCCTCTTCCTTCGCTGTCTCCATCAACGACTCGGCTACATCCCTGTTAAAACGCATTTCAGATGTATTTGCTGCCGCTGTTTTTCAGAGCATCTTACAATAATCACAATGTTTTTTCAGAAGTATTGATATAGAAGTATAATGGTCATGTATTATAATCTACATATTAGTTTAACAAATCAATGAATGGAAATAAAAACAAATGGTAGCATGATATTAGCATTTTTCTAACACTGTGTAAAGTGTTTTTCCACTGTTATCAATGTACTGTGGTGTTTTTACAGCTATCTCAAACTGTAAGTCTGGTGAGTTTAAATCAGGCACAAACTCTACACTTTACAGAGTTTCATTTAATTTATGCGTACATGGGTTATAATGTAACACTTTTTCCTTTTGTCCCTCATTTAACCATTCATTATATGGGATATTATACTTGCAAGTGCTCAAATGGCTAAGGCTTTTTACAGTACACATTATGCAAATACACTACACTTGGCTATACTTGGCCCAGTTGAATGTGTGCTTATTAAAAGCACATGGGAAAATTGCACTTGAACTTAAATGTATGTAAACGGAGCTTTTGTGACTGTGTGGCTAATGCAATTCAGTTTAAATGGGAATTTCTTTCAAACAGAGAAAAGCCCACGATGTCTGTAATGTGAAGAAACCTCCATGTTTTCAGGGTTTTCAACTTTGGGTCTTTAGAAGTATAACATCTGATCTTGAAATAAGTCTTATGTTATTTGAAAATGCTCAAAAACTAAATATTTGATTACAAGTGATTTTAAAAGATAACAAATAGATCCTCTTACCCCCTCAAACTGTAGTAGGTAGGATAATGTGTGTGTGTGTGTGTGTGTGTGTGTGTGTGTGTGTGATGGCCAGACACTCTGCCTGCAGCTGCACACTGATGACATTTACTATTTTTTGCAAATAGACATCTTACACTTTCTCTTTGCACTACGTGAACACACACTTTTATAGAGACCCTGCATTTACTGAGTCATTAATCTTCACTTCAAGACAGAGAGAGAGATCAAGCTTTACACAAAACCAAGTGTTTGTGTGTGTGTGTGTGTGTGTGCACACGCGTTCCAACACCGACCTCATTATAGCGCCTCTTTATGCACAAAGACTGTGGGGTCACATTGATTTGACTCCCTGGAGTATTAGCATGGGATTACAGCAGTCAACAGGCCTTCAATGATGTGTGTGTGCGCGTGTGAGTAAGAGAGATGAGAGAGATGAACCAAGGGTAATTAGTCCATAGAATAGTCCGACGTGCCATAGAGTGTGTATGAGTTTGTGTGTGTGACTTTGTGAGTGAGAGGGTGAATGTATTTGTGCGCCCTCATTAATTCTTTGTACTAATACAACCACCACCCTGCTTGAAGTGTTAGACTCTTTGAGAGCGTCTCATCTTTATGATTTAACACTTTGATCTAAGAGTTGGATGGTGTGTAGGGGGGGGGGGGAAGGTATAATATTAGTGCCTGTGTGTGTCCCTTTGTATTAACTGATGCATCTTTTAGTGTTGAGTACTTCAATGTGTTTTATATCTTCACCTTGGTGTCCGTGTGAATGTTACCATCAGAAAGAAACATATCCAACAACTCACAATCAGCTTGTCCATGGCGTGTGTGTGTGTGTGTGTGTTTGTGTGCATGTGTGTTAATGACAGCCATTTCAAACACTTGGTGGATTACTCATCATCACAATTTGCATAACTTTGAAGTATTCATAGCATTAGCTAGGCAATTACAATAATTAACATGGGAATCCATGTCAATGGGCCACAGCCGCGAGGCAAGTGCAATTACAGCTATGCTAATTAGGGTTTGATTAAGCTTTTAAAGAACAATCGGCTTATTTAACTGAACATATTCAAGAGGCTGTAGAGACATGGAACACCCCCCCACACACACCCACACACACTCCTGCCTGGAGTACTCTTACATACCCGCCTGATAGTTTGAAACATGCACAAGTACACACACACACAGCATATGCACACAGAAACACACATACATATGCAATTTGCACCAGGTGTGCAAGGAGGTGGATGCACACACAACTCCCTGTCCCTGCTGTGTGCACACACTGTAGACAGGCCTGCTTGCACACATACACATCCATGCCCTCATCCACACACACATGGCTGCACACTCACTGTCTCCCCCCCCCTCCCTCCTTTTGTTTTGTCCGCCAGTCTTTTTTTCTCTCCAGACAAGAAGACAGGATGTTTTTTTTTCATTGAACAAGAACAATTTGCTGTCTGATGTTGGAAGCCTCATTGTAGTGACGGGGCCTAAATTAAAGTGTGGGCTTATTAAAGTGTGTGTGTGTGTGTGTGTGTGTGTGTGTGTGTGTGTGTGTGTGTGTGTGTGTGTGTGTGTGTGTGTGTGTGTGTGTGGGGGCGGGTGTGCTCCTGACACTGATCCGCCCAATAAACTCACTGTCCGTGACTAAGAGTGCGCTCGCAGCAAGACAGACACAATTGCCTGTTAAGTCAGTGTTGCTTTTATTGGGCCTCCCTGAACAATGCCTTGATGTGTGTCACGGCTCAAACCAACATGAAGACATGCCAAGATTATTTTAATGAATTAAGTTGCCCTCCTTTTTGCTGTGAGGGCATTTTCTGATTGGTGATCACTGCACACCATTTGCACCTTACAAATATGTTTCATTTTGCCAGGTATTCTGTATATCTCTATTTTTCCCTTAAATTAGATTTTCTCAGAGCAAGGTGAAATACTGTTTTCAAATCATTTTTTAAGGGCTTGTTTTACCCTGAATGGAAAAGTGATTTGGATTCCTTCATTTAAGTCCTGCCAGTCACCACAAAAGCATGTTACTTAGAGGAATAGTGAAGAAAGTGTTTAGCTAAGTGCTTAATTCAATTCCAACGTTAAAGGAAAGAACAGTATTCCTCCTCACTTGGTAGTGCCAGGTTCTTCGGTCCTTTAGTCCAGTTCTCCAAGTAGGATAAGACAACCCTCTAAAACTCAATCCTATTTGACCCTGTCTGAGCTTCACTTTTTTCCCGAACTAAAATGAGTCATTTAATCTTTTATCACAGGGCTGGGGCTCATTAAAATATATTGCTTCTTCGTCCAGTAGGGACCTGCCAAAAACAGATCCATGACCCATTTCTTGTTCCCAACTCAAAGTCAAGGCCAACTGTTTTAAAGCGAACTCCTAAAACACAGCAGGAATTCATTTTTGGGGGATTTCTGTTGTCACAATTGCAATTGAAGTAATTCAAAGCAGAGAAGGAAGTGACTGATGGAGTCAGATTGTCCGTCTGACGGTGAGAGTCAGTGTGGGTCAGCCAGTCGATGAATGTCACTCACCGACATGTCAGGGTCACTGTAAAGCAAATAAAGGGGTGCTTCGGAAAGTCTATAATAACCTTTGACAAGAGGAGTGCTGTTTATTTGTTATGACACACAAACTGTACCTGTACATACACACTCCCTCACACAGACAAACGCACACACACCACCTTCATTTAGCTGAAATCCATGATCCCAAGTTACCTTTTGAGATCACTTTGGTAAGACTGCGTAATGTGCGAACCAGTCTGAGGTTAGGATTGTGTGTGTTCCCAATGTATTTCCATACATGTGTGTGTGTGTGGCTGTGCGGTTGTGCAGCTATCATCATTACCCTAGTCAATAGCCACATGTCCACGTATTGATCACTTTATCGATGGGTGATGAGAGATCTCAGGCTGCAGAGCGCCGTGTGGATCTGTTTAGACTTTTACTGAGACCACACAGCGAGATCAGCTCAAGTTCAGATAAAGATCACCTCCGGGCCAAGATTATTGGCTCTTAGACGGCTTTACATGCAGCATTAAATGCACATCTTATTAGGGTATATCACATAGAAATGCATATAATCGCAACAGCAGATTCTATGTTATTATATTGTTGGTGTTATTTATCATCCATTTGTTTGGTGTGTCCTCTGGTTACAGATAGACAGCACATTAGTAATCATAAGATGCAACGTTTGTGATCTTTAATCTGCCTCTATAGGGCATACTGATCAAAGTTTGTTGTTAAAGGTTTAAATTATGAACAAATATAAAAGAAAAGTATGTAATACAATTACATTCATGATATCAAGGGATCAGTAGATGAAATAGCAACATATACAGCTAAAAATCATAACTTGGACATAATGACATGCCATATGGTCGCATAGCAACAGCTGTTAAACTTCACTGTGCTCTGTGTGATCCAACAAATATGTTTAGTATATTATTACGCACGGTCAGTTTTCCCACACATGTGCCGCTCTGTAAATTAAATTCCCGGGCCACCCTGGATTTGAGAAGTTTATTTTAGGCCAGAGGTTCTTCGTCTTTTTCAGCCCACGCCAGAATTAGAAGTTTGATCCCTCACCCTGAGAAGCAGGCTCATTAAAACATATTACTACCCCCGACATGTGGGAACTCACCAGCAGCTGGACCACGGCCCGTTTAACTCCAACCAGAGTTCATGGAACCGATAAACCGTATCTATGCATTATTAACATACTGAATATACTGTATCTGATTCCTCTTAAAACGTATCCTACAGCTCAGCTTGATAATGCTAAATGTCTGATTGTGTGTCACTTTTCTGCTTAAGTTTTACTGCATGACTCTTTGTGCCTTTACAACTTGCCAATCTCAGTCAAACCAATTTTTAATTCATGTGATTATCCAATCAGTTTTAATTGGAACATTTCTTACGAACAGTATAAGTGTGCGAAGGTGAAGACTTTTTAAAAAGAGTACAATTAAACGGGAACAGCTGTGAGAACATGGCGGGTGCGACATTATACTGGTGAAGGGCAAACATGTGGTCTTAATTGCAACAAGTAAATTAGTGCTTCTAATTGTGGTTGGTTATTTAAAAATGATAAGCGACTCCATGGTAAATGGCTGTGATGGAAATAGCAACAGTTGATATTTTAAAACGGCAATGAGGCTATTAATTGACCGTCTGCAGGTGGAAATGGAATTTGTTGTCTTTTACTTTTGTGTGTCACAGAAAATAATGTGGGCTGATTAATTTCATATTTTTATAAACTAAGACTTGACATATTTGAATTGTTCCCTTTTCCGTGGCAAATGCAACTCGGTTAACCCTAAAAGCACACCAGAGTTGTGCTTTTCTGAACAGTTTACACAGAATTATGTGATTGGTGAATGTTAACAACACTTCATAGAGTACATTTCCATGACGGCATTGTAGCGTAATGTGTGTCAACATAGTCAGTTTGTCTGAGCGTAAATCAAAAAAAAAAGCCTGCAGGCCTCTCACATTTTCTCTCTCTCCAGCTTTCAATTTCTGCCCCCCCCCATCCTCTTTACCATCACTCTCCTTTCTCCCTCCTCCTCCACCCCTGCCCAGACCCCTCCTCCTCCTCCATCCCCCGAGGGTGTCCTGAGACCCTTCATTACTGTCGCCATGGTAACACCTCAACCATTTGACAGTGGTACTGGACCCCCTCCCCACCCACCCATCTTCTCTTCCTGCTGTCCTTGTCTTCCTCCCCTCTTTCTCTCTCTTCATGCCCCCTCTCCTCCCAAACTCCCTCCTGCTCCTCTAAAAACATGGCTTCCGGACAAAAATCACCAAATCACAGCGGCAAGTGGGGCATATGATGATGGGACGACCCCCCGAGGTTTCCTCTCTCCCCAACCACTCTTAAATGGCTGGAGCAATCATAACGTCCTCACACTTTGAAGTCAAGTCCCAATTCTACTCCTTTTACTTTCTCTGTCTGTCTGTCCGTCTCCCCCTCTCCCATTTTCCTTACACGCTTCCCTCCAGAGTCAAATTGGCCGACATGTGGGCTATATTTCCATGACGAGGGATGCCGCGCCGACCAGTTCTGAGCCAAATCAGTCGGCATCCAATTAAACACGGGAATATTGATCTCATGCTTCATTTCTGAGGATTAGTCTTCCCTTTGAAACATGCTCTGTTCGAAACATGGCCATGAGAACACACACACACACACACACACACACACACACACACACACACACACACACACACACACACACACACACACACACACACACACACACACACACACACTCAAACTAAGCATGCTGAGAGACATGCGCGCTGTTGGCTGTCCGCCCTCCAGGTGAGACATGTTGATCGCATGTCATTACGGCTCTGCTCATCCACACACATACTGTAGGCACACACGCATAACTCCCCCACACTCATTGGGTCAGATATCCCTGGCCACCTCTGTAGCAATGTTTTAATCATGATCGGGTTTGTTTGTAATTATAAACACCCTGAGATGCCCATATCAAAGAGCTTCATATCATTCAGGCCTATGGGTATCCATGGTTTCTTTTGAAAACTGACGCTGACGTACACACACACACACACACACACACACACACACACACACACACACACACACACACACACCCACCAAAAGCAGACCCTTCTTTTTGAGCTGTGTGCGCTGCTTTTTGCACACACCTTGAAGGCCTTTTGCCCAGAGCCACAAGGTTAACACACGTTGTTTGTGCGCGTCGCGTCGAGCCGTCCCCTGGGCTCCTCGGCTCAGAGGCCGGGGCCCCGCTTTCTTTCACCGCAAATGCCCCGTCCTTCAAAGTCAAAACCCCAACATCTGAGAGAAACAAGAATTAGGGAGCTGACGTTGAAATTAATAGAATAGCTTTAATTAAAAAAATCAAAAAACTTTTAAATTTCAGTTTTTTTTAAATGGAAAGTTGGCAATTTATAGCAACTTTAGTGTTATTTCACAGTGATATCTTGAAGTGGAGCCCCATTACCAGCCAACATCAACTTTAATCCCTCTGTTTACAGCCCTGACTCTCTCAGAGATAGAGGAACGCTACACTACTGTCCAAATATGATAACGTTGATATTCTCTGGTTTATCCGTCATTATCAAACTCATCATCTGAATGAAGAGCTCAATCTATCGTCTTCATGTTAACATGCATATTTTTAATCTGCAATCCAAATAAGTAAAAATAATCACCCTACCATAAGAACTATTTTGATGCTTATGCTTACAGTGCACCGGGCCAAGGATTACACTTGAATTAAGACAAATAAAAACAAATATATCTTAAAATGAAAGTGCAAATTGTGTTTATGCCTATTTTTTTTTTTTTTAACTGATTGCAGTAACCTCCTAAAGACATGACGGGTATGTTGTGCCATATCACTTTTCCTATAAGACTTTTTGAGTTGTTTTTGAATAGTTACTACAACTATAGGTAAAGACCCACTATAAATAATGTATAATATTATTAAAGGCATATCAAGTAAGAATTGATTTGCAAGAATCAAAGAAAACGAAATAAAGTCAAAAGTTTTTTTAAGTATTAATGTAATGAAATGGATCAAACCAGAACGCTGTCAGCCATTTTATAAATGTTTCAGTGAAGATGTTATTGAAATAAAATGGATTATGTTTGTTTTTGTGTGCGGATTATGCAACATAGGACTGATCACAGGCAACTTATAATGAGTGTGTGGTTCAGCGTGTGGGCGTTAACTGTTGCGTAACCTGCACAGAAAGCTTTTGTGTTTCTTGTACTGAGGAATGTTGTTTATTTATTTGATGATTATTATAGTTGTATCAATAGAAAACAGGGCTTCCTATTGAATGGACCCTCAAGACGTTAACCGTTTGACCGATGAATCTAAATAAAATATTTGTTGCGAGGCCTCTGGTTCAAGTTGAAGACCTGCATCTAACTTCAGCATGAATTATAAAACCCATGTCTTTGAAAACGACCTTGTACTTTCACTTGACTTTTTCCCCACTCTCTGTAAAGACCATGAAATGAAAGAAATATGTCTTGTTGTTGGGGCAAAGGAGTGCATGGTGTCTCCAGAGTCATTTTCATTCACAGATAAACACACGGCAGCATCGGTAAACAAGATTCACGGGGAAAGAGTGAGACACATTTGATAGTCATAAAGGATTTTTTCCCCTCAACGAGCAGAGATCAAATAAACTCTGTGTGTCTGAGGTGCCGCGTAGCCTCAAGCAGTGAAGCATAAATTTAGATCAAATCGTGTTTCTCTTACAAGGGTATTACTTTAATTTCTATGCTTGGGTAAAAAAAAAGAGAAATGTGTGGGGCAAATTATGAATAAAATAAATCAAACGACACACAGGAATGTAACGTGTCTTCAATCTAACCTTCCTCTCCGTCTGAAAATAATGCAGAATCCTAGTTCAAGTTGTCACCTCACAAACCACCTGACCCCGCAGCCCTCTCCGTTTTGTTTCAAAATGAAAAAGCAATTTTCCTTGGGTTTATAATCTTCAGTAATAGTCAACCATCATTTTTTAATCTTTAGATGCATTTTAAATCCAAGCTGTAATGTCTTAACTCTCCGCCAAGGTCAAATATCTTAGCAAATAAGGCTTAAGCTTTGTTTTATATGAAAGAATTACATGATTAATACCGAAGAATTAATCACGTACTCTTCAGATCGCCCAGATTGGGTTTGTGCTAAAGGATTATGCTGTCCTACTTTTTCCACATGGCATACATTGACATGGAGGTTTGTTTAGCAAAGTATTACTAAATACATTCTTTTGAACTCCGTGGCTGCACAGAAACCCTTGATTGCAGGCTGAGGCATTCAGAGATATTGCGTTCCAACACAACATTCAGGATAATCTTTTATTAATTTAAAGTCAGAGCTGTACAATTCAAATCATGGCAAATATGTCAATACGAAGCTCAGGCTTTAGTTGAGGATGTTGTACAGAGAGAGAAATACTAAAGTCATGAAGGTTGAATTAAATTAACCGAGCTTTTTTCATGTATGTGTGCATTTCTCTTGCAGTTTATAAGAATAAACACTTTTTACGTTCATCTTAAAATGAAATTGTAAGAGACGGGACACGTGCATGTTCTATTGATAGTGAACTGAGAGGCAGTCACTGTGACTTTTAATAGCAAATGACCACTTTGAGTGCGTCATATGACATTATAACTCTCACAATACAATAACGCTTTATTCAACAGTCCTCCAGCCCACTAAGTCACCTTGCCGTCCTCCCTGGAGTAAAGAGCTGTTGCTTGTCACAAATACTGATTCGGCATGCACAACAATAATGTTTTTTTTATTGTCCTTCTAAGTGATGCCAGTAGACGAGACTCCAGCAGCCATTCCCTCCGCCAGAATCCGTCATCATCTGATTCCCCAAACCCAAATCATCAGCTGCCACCTCGCGTTTCTGTATTTACGACCACCCAGGAGGGCATCTCTTATTAATGCACACTTTTATAAACCGGACAGCAGTTTCACTCCTCACTCCCCTCCTGTACGTCCAAACAAACCGTGATTTATAATTCCCATGATTTACGATCTATCAGGGTGCACAAGTAGCGCCGTCTCCTCAGCCCTTCGTTTATACATGCGCCCACTACAGATAAAGTCAAACTAGATGTAGATGCATTGGATGATTTCATTCAAAACCTGCTCATGTGTTTACTGTGCACAATAAATCTAAAACCACTTGGAGTGTCAAAGCAATCTGTTGCCTCTGCCACACTTTTATAGCTGGGATAGAGATGCATGCATATTAATGGGAGATTTCGGATGTCCCTGCATTTTGACCAATACTAAATAACTGCAGAATGTTTGTCGCACAACTTGTGTGACGGTTAGTCTATGGATGCTTAACTTTCAGGACAGAAACAGACAGAAGCTTTTAAATCAATGTATACCAGCCAGGCTTAGTATTTATGCATCCATGCCACGTTTGATAGCAGTCCTATCATCATGTGTGGCTCGGTTACATTCTTTCACACGCTATCCTTTGTTTGAAACATAACTGCTACTGCGCTTTTTTAAACACTCTGATCCACTATCCTTTGTTATTTTATTTTTCCATTTTTATGAAACATCTGAATTTAGTTTTATGAAGTTGGCGTGAGTGCACGCGATTATCATATGAAAGGTTATATTTGACCCCCGGAGTCAGTTGCGTTTAGCATCCATTTTGAGCCGCTCTCCCTTTTTGTTCTGGATTACCTAGGATATCACCTGGCTGTGACTGTGAGCTTAATGAATGCTGATGTCTCTATACGTGACGGGTATTACACAATAAAAATGTTTCAGTAAAACTCACTATGTGGGGTAATTGGTGCTGTTTAAAAATGCATCAGGTTCAGCGTGGCGGTGCAGACACACAAGCATGCACACACACATACACACACAGTTGTGCGCCAGGCGCTTTCTGATCTGACCCGTCAAAACTCATTAAGGCTTAAAACATATTTCCAACTGTCACCCGAAGTCTCCATTAGAAAACCGCCAATTACCGCTGAAAGATATCCCCCCACCTGCCTGCCACATTTGCATATGATTGGAGCGATCAGTTAAAATGAGAGCATTTTGGCGTTGCTCAAAAATTCACAGTACGCCGCCAGATCAAGGGATAGTAATGTGAAGTCAGCGCTTTAACTGCAGGTTTAAAAGTTGCTGGGACTGCGGGGGTGAGAGTGGGGTTGTGTCCTGAAAATCATGGATGTAGATATAAGTTGGGCAGTGGTGCCCCATATTTGCGCAGCTCTCAGCATTCGACTGTTTTGCCAGCACAGAGTGGATCTAAACATCTCTCATTTAAATACATTTGAATACAAGGACGAGAAATAATAGGCGGCGAACATGTGGCTCTATTGTCGTGGGAGTAAAGAGTGCAAGCAGTGCAGTTTTGGCGCAATTATGAATGTTATAATGGCAAAGTTATACTCATAGATCTTTTTTTTGGTATGGTTTAGAAATGTGTGTGTGTGTGTGTGTGTGTGTGTGTGTGTGTGTGTGTGTGTGTGTGTGTGTGTGTGTGTGTGTGTGTGTGTGCGAGAGATACAGAATGAAAGGCAGAAAGATGAAGATTTAGGGTCTTTGCATCATGGTTTTGGAAGAAAAACAGCACTTATACCCATTACAATCAAGATCATTCATGTTCAACCCGTCCTCTCTGCATCTCTGTCCCTCTCTCTCCTCTTTATTCTTTTGTCTCTGTCTGTCAGTCTGATTGTCTGACCATTAATGCCTTGATAAAGTTGTCTGGAGATGAGAAGTCAAGTCTTCAATCAGCGCAGAAGTAGGCCAATAGATGTGAATCCAAGCATATGTCAATCAGAGCCATAATCACCCAGCCTCTGGCTGAGGTTGGAACTGTAACAGTGGACCCTATGGACACACACACACACACACACACACACACACACACACACACACACACACACACACACACACACACACACACACACACACACACACACACACACACATTCATATTTCTATTAATGTGCACAAAACATTCACGTTCACACAGTTGGAGTCATTTCAGGTCAGAGCTTGGTGGATGTTTTATTACTTGTGTTTGTGTTTTCCTATGGTGCAAAGTTAGTTTCATACAAATACTTTATACATCAAGTATCTGACTGACAATCGCTCTTGTTACTGGAGCAAAGTCACATTTGACAGCTACAACTTGTTAAATAGAGTATAATAAGTAGGCTTGTGTAGACAGAAGGCAGCAGTGAGTGAAGGGTACAGTCCAAAGAACACAGTGTACATTACCGAGTCCTGCTGCTGCACACATTAAGCTTTCATGGGAAAGGTTTCAAGAGCACATGCCATATTTTTGAAATGGCAGATATGAATGGAGAGCATTTCATAAAAAAAAAAAAAAAATGATGTGATTTCTGACCACTGTGCCGGCAGCCGCCATGTGTCGGGTCAAAGTGTCCCTGAGCAGGACTCTGAAACCTCGAATGTACCCGCTCACTCCGTGTGATTCACGAACACTGTCGACAACACGGAGAAAATGTGTTTACAGTTTGAGGTGTGGATTTAAGTCGAAACAAAGATTAGATGATGACATAAAGGCAAATTCAGGAGCTGCTCCACTGATGAACCTATATCCACTAATATCACATTAAAACATCTACATGGGTATCATGTGCAGCCCGAGCTTAAAATGCATTGGATGAGGTTGTCAGACTTGACTAAATGTGAGAAAATTAAAATGTAAATATAATAGGTTGAGATAATGTGAATTGGGTTATTACCCTCCTGTTGAAAAAAGAACTATGGTGATGACATTGATTGTAAGGTGTGACACATTTTCTTTACACACAACAGACAGTAATGACCAGGCTGATGGCAGGACGGTCATTATCACCATAATCATCATTCGTATAATCAGTACTGTTTTCAGTGGGAGATTGCTTTCACCCTCCTATTGGTTGTTCAGAGTGTGATAGGGAGATGGAGGCACTCACACATGTGTCTGTGCCACACACACACACGCGCGCACACACGCACACACACGCACGCACGCGCGCACACACACACACACACACACACACACACACACACACACACACACACACACACACACACACACACACACACACACACACACACACACACACACACACACACACAGAGATAAACCCAGCGGCTCTAAACGAGGCTCTTCATTGTTTCCCATGTGATTAAAACCGAGTGCCGTTGAGTCTCTTATATTGTCATCAGCCTGCTTTTGTGATGTGTGTGTGTGTGTGTGTGTGTGCTCTCCCTGCAGTGGCCCTGCTCTAAATGAATGTCAGCTTGCCTTAGTCCAAGCATGGGCCCCTATGCGGCCGATCGATACTTCATTAGGCCTGGATTGTCTTGTGTCCATGCAACCTTGAAGCTGTTCCTTAATTACCCCGGCATTAAGGCGCTGGACGGTGCTACAGACCACGCTACACTGAGGATGGCCAGACCCAACAAAGCACCCACACACACACACACACACACACACACACACACACACACACACACACACAGCACATCTCTCTCTCTCTCTCTCTCACACACAGACACACTTTCTTTCTCTCTCTCACACACACACACACACACACACACACACACACACACATGCACACACACAAACACACACCACACCT